>NC_057800.1:124734153-124904370 GCF_018294505.1 Triticum aestivum | reverse complement strand
GGGTGGGCCGGCTTATAAAGGGCGAGTCGGGCCGGAGTCTGGATAGGACACGGCCCGTAGGTCGGTTCGTTTTTTTTAAATAATTACGCATAGAAGAAAAATAAAAAGAAATACTAAACGGACTCCAAAAATTCCGAAATAAATTTTCACGGGCTTCTAAAATCAAGCCGCACAAGGTGAACATTTATTTGGGACCTAAATGCAATTTTGAAAAACGCACATTTTTCCTAAATTCAAATAAAACACCGAAAAACTCCGAAATAAAATCTTATTTGATTTTATTATTAAATCCTCAATACTTCTCTATTTTGGAAATTCATTTTATTCGGTCTCTCATATTTTTGTAATAGAAATAATTGATGATAAAATAAATAAAATCAAATGATCCTATTCTTGAAATTTGAGAAAACTCAAATATGAAAATAACGAAATCCCCAACTCTCTCCGTGGGTCATTGAGTTGCGTAGAATTTCTAGGATCAACCAAAATGCAAAATAAAATATGGTATGCGATGATAATCTAATGTATAACATTCCAAATTGAAAATTTGGGATGTTACATCTTCGGCTGCCAAAAGCACTGGTGATGACGCCGTCTTGGGCTGCATGGTGACCTCCGTCCGGCCGTCCGGCTGGTCTTGGTCTCGTTGCACCGGAATGGTAACCTTTGCCTGATACCTTGGCGTGTGCTTGCCCCCTTTGCACCAAAGAGGAAACAAGGACCCTGCGCAGGCCGGCGCCCGCCTAGCGCCCGCCTGGCCTTGATCGTCATAGCTTGCGTCATGGGATCCTCGCAAGGTACCCTTGCATTGATCTCTCCGCCTCCTCGCGAGCCTGCCTGATGAGGCCGCTCTTGAGGAAGCTTCTTGTCGTCCGCCCCGCGAGGGTCTTGAGCTTGGGCTGATGAAGATGGGCCGTGCTGGGCCCCCACCTGAGCCACGCCGCAGGCCGCAGGCAGGCAAGTCTGGGGACCCCAGTTCCCAGAACGCTGACAGTAGCCCCCGGGCCCAAGGCGCGCGCGGGCTTGGCTTAGTAGAGAAGCGAAGGGGCAAGCATGAAGCGCCGCGGGCCCTAACAGCCTACGGCCTTGGGCGTCGTGTGGCGGTTGATTGGACGTGGGCGTCTGCACTTCCCATGACGCCTCGGCAACTGCACGACTGACAAAAGGGGGTGCCCGGGCCAGGCTTACTTGCCCTGCTCTTGTCCGTCTTGCCCTAGATCCCCTTTCTCGCTTTCCTCCCTCTTGCTCCCGAAATCCTCCATATCCGTCTCAATCCTTCGCATTCGGCACGCCATGGCGACTCGCAAGTCCCCGACTGATGCTTGGTACTCGCCGGCCCTGGATTCCTCGAATTTGTCGGAGAAGAACTCGCCCTCGCGCGCCTGATGACGGTGGCGCAGGGCAGCGAGGGGGCGACTGTGCTCAAGGTCGGCTCTGACCAGCCTGAGGGCAAGGGGAGCACCTTCTACCCATTCTTCGTGAGCGCCATTGTCGCCGGTCTGGTGCCTCCTTTCTCTGAGTTCTTCCATGTCGTTCTCCGCCAATACAACTTGTAGGCCCTGCATATCCACCCCAACTCTTTCCTTCTCCGGCGATTTTCGCCTACTATTGCGAGGCTCATGTTGGTGTGAAGCCCTCGGTGGCCTTGCTACGCCACTTTTTCTCCCTCTGGGTTTATGGCGCTCAGGTCTCCGCATGCGCGAGCTTCATTGCATATTCCAGCTCCAACGCCATCTCGAAGCCTGGGAAGAGGATCGAAGGCTACCGGAGCAAGTGGGTCATGATGGATGTCGGGCGCCTCCACCCTCGTCTGGTATTGCCCACGGGGCAACCTAAGTCCGTTGACGCATGGTCCCGCGCAGAGCTCGTCGACCCTCGCGTGAAGGCGGTGTTGAGGAGGATGAACGCGGACCTGAGGCCAAGCAACTTGGGGGCGGCAAAGCTGACCGGGGCCACGCTCTTGAGGGAGTTCTTGGAGCACCGGGTGGCTCCGCTCCAGCAGCACTCGCTCCCACTGTGGAGGCTTGGAGGAACTGACGCCGCCCTGTGCCTGAGCTCCGAGGCCCTGACCGATGAGGATCTGACTACGGCCCTCCATTCCTTGGTTGGGGGAGACGTGGCGAGCCCGGTGGGCACCCCGTCCCCCTGTTCCTTCGTGACGACTGGGAGCAGGTGGTGAATGCCATGCCCACCTTCAACGGTGAGGGGGCTGGTGCCCGTGGCAGCTCCTGAAGATTTGGCGGTCCTGGCGACGGTGAACTTGTCCTTCGGCAGCTCCAGCGGGGGAAAGGGGGAAGAAGAGGCGGAGGAGGAAGCGTCCGACTCGGAGGAGACTGTCGAGGATTGGGGGGAGTCCTTCCCTCGGCGCAGGTCACAGGCCTTCCGCTCCATGACGGACGACGACAAGGCCAGTGCCAGGCGAGGAAGGGAGGGCTCTTCCTCGGTCACGAGGAAGGGCAGGTCAAGCCTGGTTCCCCCAGGGTCTGCTCTGGTCCCTGGGGGGTCCAAGGCCAGCTCCATCCCTCCTGACGCGCCTTCTGTTTCCGGGCCCCCCAAGGCCGACCCCCGCTGCAGGCTCTCAGGCTTCAAGTTTGGCCGGAGGTTGCTTGAGTCCAAGGACGACGTCTAGTAAGTGCTCGATTCGTGCTCTGTTTGGTTTCTGCCGCTGAGGCTTGACGTTTGCGCTCTTTTACCAGGCCGGCACCTGTGGCCAAGAGGTTGAAAGAGGCTTCTGCGGCCCCGCTTGGGGCAAATCCGTCTGCCGGGGCGACGCCTTCGGCTGTTGGGGGAGAGGACGGCGAGGCCCGCGCTTCTCTGACCCAACCGCCCTCGTGAGGCCAACTGGGGCACCCCTGCGAGGAGTCAGCCCCCATGGCCCCGTTGGACCTGGAGTCAACTGTGCCCGACGCTGCGGCCGTGGCGGCCAAGGCTCAGGAGGTCCCTTCCTACCAAGCCGTGGTCACGCTGCCATCTTTTCTGCCTGCTCCACGGGTTCTTGTTTCTTCTGCTCCCTCCGCCGCTATCCTGGACCAGGTTGCCAATGAGCTGAGCCAACTACGGGAGGATCTCCTGAGCGCGGACCCTCGTCTGGTGGCCGGGCGCCTGGAGTTGGCCTCTGGCTGGGCCCATTCTGCTGCTTCCGTCCGAGCGGTGCTGAGCCAGGCCGTGTCATCCTCCGACGAGGAGAAGCGGGCCACTAACCAAGCCAAGGCCGCTCGCGACGCTGCCCTGGGCGACACTGCAACTGCCCAGGGCCACTGCAAGACGCTTGAGGCCGAGCTGCAAGGCCTGCACGACGAGCTCGCCAAGGAGGTGCACAGCCTCCAGGAGAAGGAGAAGGAGATGAAGGCTAGGGAGGCCGCCGCCAAGGACCGGGACGCCAAGCTTGATGACCACCACAGCCGACTGGAGACGCTGGAGCGGTCGCTGAAGGCGGAGAGGACCGAGCTGGACGCCAAGGCGAAGGTCCTGACGGATAACCGGGTGGCCTTTGCGAAGCTAGAGAAGAAGGCTCGTGGCATACTGAAGACGATGTATGAGAGAGGCCTGGAGGAGCCGTTGGCTGGTTCGGAGGACGGTCCCGCCAAGCTGCTCCCCTTCCTGATTGATGCGCTTGAGGACGTCACGGACGGACTTGGACCCACGGTCGAGGCCGAGGCGCGTGCCCTGTCTTCTGCGGCGCTGACGCATGTCCTCAGCCATGTCTACCTGCGCGACCCCAACGTCGACTTCGATAGCCTGCTGGAGCCCGTGAGCGGTGACTGTGCTGCTGCCGCCGTTGAGGCCATGAGAGGCCGAGCCGAGGTTTTGCTGGGGAAGTTCCACTCCCCCAGCGTCCTGCCTGGGCGCGGTGCCGCCGGCCTCGCGACCTCGAGAGGCGAAGCCGTCCAGCGTGACTCCACCATCGATGATGGCGTTACTGGGGAGTGATCCCTTCGCGACTTCCATCCTGTTTTATTCCTGCACATGCACCATGCCTCGCGGAGGCGTATAAACTTGTGTTTGGCGTTGTGGAACAATCTTATGGCTTGTAATATTTGCTTTCAATTTCCTGGAATTTGCATTTTCCTCTCCACCTTGCTTACGCTCTGCGTCGGCAGGGCCCGGCCCTGCGCGTACCGCACCCAGCATTAGCCCCGACCGGAAACAATGGACGGGAGTAAGGAGTGAGGGGCTATGTGGCAAGTTAGGCTCCTGAGTCACGATGCTCAGGAGTCCCCCTTGACGCGCGAGCAACAAGTAGGGAAGGGGGAGCGAGGAGTGGATTGATTGTTCTATGTCGGCAGGGCCCAGCCCCGTGCGCACCTCACCCAGCGTTAGCCCCGACTGGAAACCATGGACGGGACTAAGGAGTGAGGGGCTACGTGGCAAGTTAGGCTCCTGAGTCGCGATGCTCAGGAGTCCCCCTTGACGCTCAAACGGGTTTCATACCTTGGCTCCGCTCGGGGAGTGGTGCGCGACGACCAGGTCCAAGGGACCTGGCTGGGTGGCGTGCGCTCGGGCGAGGCCCGGGCGTAGCCCCCGTGTCCAGCCCCCTCGTGCGGCACTCCTGAGGGGAGGCGTTGCGATGGTGCCGGACACTGAGCTCTGGGCTCCCTGAGGTTGGTACGACTGTGGGCCGCCCTCGGTTGTTTATCACCAGCGCGGAGCATAACGCTTCCGTATGTGTACGGGCATAGCCGCTCCTCGGCAGTGTCGTCAGCCAGCGCGGAGCATGGTGCTTCCACTGGTGCGTGGGAGGGGGCTCCCCTCTGGGAGGAGCCCCCGGGGCGTGTACAGCCCCGCCCTGACACATGGCCAGCACGGTAGGGCTAGGAGAGGTGTATCTGGGCACTCGTGAGTCAGCGCGGGACTGACGAGGCCCTACCTCGAGGCGGGTTGCGCCTGGCTCTGGGCCTTTATCAATTGGTGTGTTCCTGCAGGGTTGTTAGAATGCAAATGCTCTACGTCCTCAGGTCCCGGCCCTCGAGCGAGCTCAGCCGCCACTGGTATGACAGGTCGCAATGCCGTGGGTCAAGGCCAGGGGGTGAGGGCTGGAGAGCCAGTGAGAGCCCATGAGTCGCGATGCTCAGGCACCCCCCTTTTAACGTGCAAGCGCTTTGCATGACGACAAGCAGTAGGTGATAATTATGGGAATCAGATTAAGCGTGAAAGAACAACTTCATCCTAAGGTAAATGTTGGAAAAGCAACTGCCGCTGGGTCGGGCCCGAGCGGCGTGGGGATGATGCAGCCCGAGGGGCGCCCCTAACAAGGTAAATAAAGAGCATAACCAAAATGGATACATGCCGCGGGGACGGACCCACACGGCCTGGGAATGGTGCAGCCCTATGGGCGCTCCCAGCTGAAAGTAGAACTCTGAAAGATGTCACCTGGTGCTGTTGAAGATGAAGTGATGCTGAGGAAGTGAGCGATGCGCCGTGAAGACGTCGGCCCTCATGAGCCCCCAGGCCCAGGGGCCTCGGGAGGCTCCGGTGGCACGTGCAGGTCTTCGGGGACCATCGCCACCTCCGCCAGGACCGCGTGATGCCTGACCTCCTGAGCCTCCAGAATGCTCCTCAATGGGTGCTGATGTGCGGCGACCGCGCTCGGTAGGCCGAAGGGCATGCGAACGTAGCTGTGAGGTGGTCCCTCGCAGCGCCCTACGACCGAAGGCCATAGGCGCTCCTGCGACGTAGCTCGGTTGAGCCCTGGTACATCGACGCAGACACGCAGTCCTCCATCCTCGCCTGGATGTGGGGCCACGGCAGGTAAGCGGCGGCTGCCGCGCATGACTCTAGACTCTTGTAGCTCATGGGTGTTCCTCGCGATGAACTCCTAAGGGTTTGGTCTCCTTTTACTTGTACCTTCCTGAGGGAAGCGTGCTTGAAAGCACCCCTCCAAGTGGTTCCCGAGCGCCTCCCCCACGACCTTGGCAAGGCCGGCGTCTCTCCAAGAGAGAGCCCCCGAGCCCTGCCTAAGGAGGGCGCCGGGCACGCCTTCCTATGCATGAGAGGGTGGCGCTCCCTGATCGGGCGCGAATCCTGACGCAATACCTCCGGAGGTGCCTGCCTCCTTGTGGCTCAGGCCAGGTGAGGTCTTCTTCTTCTTGAGGGTCACCTCGGGAGGCCTCCCGCTCCTGTGATCTGGGTCTTCGATTGCTACGGCTTGGAACGCACGCTCAAGCGAGCACACTGCGTCCCTTTCTTCACAGGGTACGGTGATGACTCCACCGCTTCCTGGCATCTTGAGGACATTGTAACCATGGTGAGTCATTGCCATAAACTTGGCTAGGGCTGGGTACCCGAGAATGGCGTTGTACGGCAGGCGGATGTGAGCGACGTCGAAGTCGATGAGCTCGGTGCGGTAGTTGTTGCATTGCCCGAAGGTGACCGGAAGGCGAACCTGCCCAATTGGAATAGTGGAACCATCGGTGACTCCTGAGAAAGGCTTGGTCGGCTGAAGCTGGTCGTACGGTGCTTGGAGATTGTCGAACGTCTTGACGGACAGGACGTTGAGTCCTGCCCCGCCATCGATGAAGGTCCTAGTGACCTGCACGTTGCTGATGACTGGCGAGCAAAGCATCGGGAGGATTCCGGCCGTTGCCGCACACTTGAACTGGTCTGCGAAACTGAATGTGATCGCGCACGTAGACCACCTGAGAGGGCGCGTGGCCTCAAGCTTGTGAAGGACTGCATTCACCTCGTGAGCAAACTGCTTGAAGATGCGCTGTGAGGCTGGGGCCTGGGCGCCACCCAAGATGCAAGCAATTGCACGCGACTCTTGGAAGCCCCCATCCCCATCGTCTTGGTGTTGGTCTTTGTTCCTCCTTGGTGGAGGCGGCAGAGGAGAGAGGCCTGCGTTGCCATGAGGGTGGCCCTCACGAGGCTGGTCCCTCCAGCCTCCCTCGCGAGGATGGTCCTGCCAGCGGTCCTCGCGAGGGCGGTCATGCCATCCCTGACGAAGGCCACGATCTTCCCATCGTCCGCCACCTCTTCCTCCTCCTCGGCCATAGCCCATGTCGTTGCGCTCTGGGCGTCGACCGATTCGCCCATCTCGCACGGCTCTGAGCTCTTGACATTCATTGGTGTTGTGGGTGTGGAGGTCGTGGTACACGCAGTACCGTCCGCCCTTGGATGACTCATGCTGATCCCTGCCTTGCTTGGTGTCCGGTTCCGCTGCTAGCACGGCAGCCCCCTTGGGCTTCACGTCTTTGGCCTTGAGCTTCTTTTCTTCCGGGTCGGCTGCCGGGAGCTCGAGGAGGGAGAGACGCCCTTCCTCAGCCCTGGCGCACTTGGTCGCCAAGTTGAACAACTCCAGGGATGTGCACAGGTCTTCATGGATTGATAGCTCTTCCTTTATCTTGGCGTCGTGCACGCGTCGGAGAAGGCTGAGATGATAGCTTCTTCGGTTACCTTGGGGATCTTGAGGCAAGCGTAGTTGAAATGATGGATGTACTTCTGCAGGGTTTCTCCTGGCTGTTGCTTGATGCGGCGCAGGTCGCTCACGGTCAGGGGCCGGTCGCGAGTGCCCTAGAAGTTGGCGATGAAGCGGGTGCGCATCTCGCTCCAGGAGGAGATCGTGCCGGGAGCCAGGTGTGGGCGCCGTCCTTGAGCGCCATGGGGAACCAATTCGCCATGACCTTTTCGTCTCCGTTGGCGGCTACGATGCCCAGCTCGTAGAGCTGCAGTAACTCCGCGGGGTCCGTTGTGCCATCATAGCGGGGAGGGAGGTCAGGCTTGAACTTGCCTAGCCATGTGACGCCATGCAGCTCAGGAGTGAAGGCAAGGCAGCCCGCCGTGGCCATCAGCGCCCTTTGCTGGTGCTGGACTTGTTCTTGCGGGTCACCATGCGCCGCCACTGGGAGCAGCGCGGGGCCTTGTCATGGAGGCGCTAGGGCACGACCTTGGCGCGCCGGCGCTGGGAGCGCGTGAGCACCTTCCCGGGGACGTGGGATCTCTTGGCAGCTCCCTTCTTGCTGTGCAGGCGCCGAACATGGAGGGTCCCACCCTGGGGCTGCGCGCCTTGGAGCCAAGGCACCATCTTGGGGAGGAGGCGGCGGAGGCGCCTCCTGATCCTCGCCCCCTGCACGGGACGGAGGGCGAGGCAGCGAGAGGGACCGCAAGGGGGAGCCCCTTGCGGCACTGACGAGCTCGGTGATGCGGGCGAGCCAGTCCTCGTAGAGGTCGTCAACGGGGCGATAGTGCAGGAGCTCCCGTGCCAAGAGCAGTGAGGCGTGCGCATCCATGGGTGCGCGACGGGCGTGGGATGACGAGCCAGCTGGAGTCAGCGACGGGGTGGCGGTGCGGCCATCCCGCCACACCGAAGGATGCTGGGACGAGGTCTGCTGGTCGTTCCTCGCCGGGCCGGTGGCGGCGTTGGCGGCGGGTGACGGGGAACGACGAGGGGGGCCGCCGACGGGCGCCGTCTGGGCGACGCGAGTGGCGCGAGCAGCCCGGCTCTCGGCGCGAGCCCGACGAGCGTCAGCCATGGACACGACGGAAGATCACACGCGAACAGTGGAAGAAGGACTCCGGCGCACCCCTACCTGGCACGCCAAATGTTGGATCTCGGGTTCTGGCAGACCCTTGAGGTTCGAACACTGGGGTGCGCATGGAGATCTCTCCCCTACCAATCTATGTCCGATCCTCTCGTGCGAACTAAGATGAAAATGATGAACAGCACAAGAGACGCGTGGTTTATACTGGTTCGGGCCACCGTTGTGGTGTAATACCCTAATCCAGTGTGTGGTGTGGTGGATTGCCTCTGGGGCTGATGATGGACAGTACAAGGGAAGAACAGCCTCGCGAGGGGTGTTCTTGAGCTGATGCGGTGCGTTCTACTTAGTCTGTACTAGGTTTTCCCCCTTCTCTCTCTCCTTTTTCTCTTGGTGGAGGCTAGCTCTATTTATAGAGGCCTTGGGCCTCTCCCCGAATAATTGAGCGGAAAGGGCGCCAACAATTGGCCATTTTGAAGGGGAACATCTAGTACAAGTTATCCTGACCAAAGGTGGTCTTCGGCTGCCAAAAGCACTGGTGATGACGCCTTCTTGGGCTCCACGGTGACCTCCGTCCGGCCGTCCGGCTGGTCTTGGTCTCGTTGCACCGGAATGGTAACCTTTGCCTGATACCTTGGCCTGTGCTTGCTCCCTTTGCATCAAAGAGGAAACAAGGACACTGTGCAGACCGGCGCCAGCCTGGCACCCGCCTGTCCGTGATCGTCATGGCTTGCGTCATGGGATCCTCGCGAGGTACCCTTGCATTGATCTCTCCGCCTCCTCGCGAGCCTGCCTGATGAGGCCGCTCTTGAGGAAGCTTCATGTCGTCCGCCCTGCGAGGCTTGGCCCCTCGCGAGGGTCTTGAGCTTGGGCTGATGAAGATGGGCCGCGCTGGGCCCCCACCTGAGTCACGCCGCAGGCCGCAGGCAGGCAAGTCTGGGGACCCCCGTTCCCAGAACGCCGACATATTGCAATCCTTCATGTCCTATTATTCTTGGTAGACCTTTCCTTAGAATGATTGGTGCAATTATTGATATGAAGGAAGGGAATATTAGATTCCAATTTCCGTTAAGGAAAGGCATGGAACACTTCCCTAGAAAGAAAATTAAATTACCTTATGAATCTATTATGAGAGCCGCTTATGTATGGCCAACCAAAGATGGCAACACCTATATCTATCCTTGTTTTTTATGCCTAGCTAGGGGCGTTAAACGATAGCGCTTGTTGAGAGGCAACCCAATTTTATTTTTCTTCCTTGATTTTTTTTATCCTGTTTAGTAATAAAAAAATTATCTAGACTATGTTTTGGTTGTGTTTTTTGTGTTTAATCAATGTTTGTGCCATGTAGAACCGTTGGGAAGACTTGGGGAAAGTCTTGTTAATCTTGCTGTAAAAAACAGAAACTTTAGCGCTCATGAGAACTGCTTCCATTTTTATTTGGAAAGTGATATTTAGTTAATTATTTTTGAAGATGATTAATATATAAATTCCTCACGTACGGCAATTTATTTTAGAATTTTTGGGGTTCCAGATCTTGCGTTAGCTACAGATTACTACAGATTGTTCTGTTTTTGACAGATTCTGTTTTTCTTGTGTTGTTTGCTTATTTTGATGAATCTATGGCTAGTAAAATAGTTTATAAACCATAGAGAAGTTGGAATAAAGTAGGTTTAACACCAATATAAATAAAGAATGAGTTAATTACAATACCTTGAAGTGGTGTTTTGTTTTCTTTCGCTAACGGAGCTCACGAGATTTTCTACTTTAAGTTTTGTGTTGTGAAGTTTTCAAGTTTTGGGTAAAGATTTGATGGATTATGGAACAAGGAGTGGCAAGATCCTAAGCTTGGGGATGCCCATGGTACCCCCAAGATAATCTAAGGACACCTAAAAGCCAAAGCTTGGGGATGCCCCGGAAGGCATCCCCTCTTTCTTCTACTTCTATCGGTAACTTTACTTGGAGCTATATTTTTATTTACCACATGATATGTGTTTTGCTTGGAGAGTCTTTATTTGTTAGTTTTCCACAATCATCCTTTCTTCACACACCTTTTTGAGAGAGACACACATGATTCAGAAATTATTAGAATACTCTATGTGCTTCACTTATATCTTTTGAGTTATATAGTTTTTGCTCTAGTGCTTCACTTATATCTTTTAGAGCACGTCGGTGGATTTATTTTATAGAAACCAGTGTTCTCTCATGCTTCACTTATATTATATTGAGAGTCCTACAAAACAGCATGGTAATTTGCTTTTATTATTTGAGGCATTCAAGATTAATAAATAAAATTTTCTTATGAGTGTGTTGAATACTATGAGTAGTTTGAAACTTGATAATTGTTTTGAGATATGGAGATGGTGATATTAGAGTTGTGCTAGTTGAGTAGTTGTGAATTTGAGAAATGCTTGTGTTGAAGTTTGTGATTCCCATAGCATGCACGTATGGTGAACTGTTATGTTAAGAAGTCGGAGCATGATGTATTTATTGATTGTCCTCCTTATGAGTGGCGGTCGGGGACGAGCGATGGTCTTTTTCTACCAATCTATCCCCCTAGGAGCATGCACGTAGTACTTTGCTTCGATAACTAATATATTTTTGCAATAAGTATGTGAGTTCTTTATGACTAATGTTGAGTCCATGGATTATACACACTCTCACCCTCCTACCATTGCTAGCCTCTCTAATACCGCGCACCTTTCGCCGGTATCATACACCCACCATATACCTTCCTCAAAACAACCACCATACCTACCTATCATGGCATTTCCATAACCATTTTGAGATATATTGCCATGCAACTTTCCACCATTCCGTTTATCATGACACGCTCCATCATTGTCATATTGCTTTGCATGATCATGTAGTTGACATTTTAGTTGTGGCAAAGCCACCATTCATAATTCTTTCATATAAGTCACTCATGCATCATTGCTATCCCGGTACACCGCCGGAGGCATTCATATAGAGTCATACTTCGTTCTAGTATCGAGTTGTAATCATTGAGTTGTAAATAAATAGAAGTGTGATGATCATCATTCATAGAGTATTGTCCCAAAAAAAGGCCAAAGAAAAAAAAGAAGGCCCCCCCCCAAAAAAAAGGGGCAATACTACTATCCTTTTTCCACACTTGTGCTTCAAAGTAGCACCATGATCTTCATAATAGAGAGTCTCCTATTTTGCCACTTTCATATACTAGTGGGAATTTTTCATTATAGAACTTGGCTTGTATATTCCAATGATGGGCTTCCTCAAAATGCCCAAGGTCTTCGTGAGCAAGCAAGTTGGATGCACACCCACTTAGTTTTTTTGTTGAGCTTTCATATATTTATAGCTCTAGTGCATCCGTTGCATGGAAATCCCTACTCACTCACATTGATATATATTGATGGGCATCTCCATAGCCCGTTGATACACCTTGTTGATGTGAGACTATCTTCTCCCTTTTTGTCTCCTCCACAACCACCAGTCTATTCCACCTATAGTGTTATGTCCATGGCTCACGCTCATGTATTGCATGAAAATTGAAAAGGTTTGAGAACATTAAAAGTATGAAACGATTGCTTGGCTTGTCATCGGGGTTGTGCATGATTTGAATACTTTGTGTGGTGAAGATGGAGCATAGCCAGACTATATGATTTTGTAGGGATAACTTTCGTTAGCCATGTTATTTTGAGAAGACATGATTGCTTTGTTAGTATGCTTGAAGTATTATTATTTTTATGTCAATATTAAACTTTTGTCTTGAATCTTTCGGATCTGAATATTCATACCACAATTAAGAGAATTACATTGAAATTATGCCAAGTATCATTCCACATCAAAAATTCTATTTTTATCATTTACCTACTCGAGGACGAGCAGGAATTAAGCTTGGGGATGCTTGATACGTCTCCAACATATCTATAATTTTTTTATTGTTCCATGCTATATTATATTCTGTTTTGGACATTATTGGGCTTTATTATACACTTTTATATTATTTTTGGGACAACCCTATTAACCGGAGGCCCAGCCCAGAATTGCTGTTTTTTTTGCCTATTTTAGGGTTTCGCAGAAAAAGAATATCAAACGGAGTCCAAACGGAATGAAACCTTCAGGAACCTGATTTCTGGAACGAACATGATCCAGAGGACTTGGACCCTACGTCAAGACATCAACCAGGAGGCCACGAGGTAGAGGGGCACGCCTACCCCCTGGGCGCGCCCTCCACCCTCATGGGCCCTTGTTGCTCCACCGATGTACTCCTTCCTCCTATATATACCTATGTACCCCCAAACTACCAGATACGGAGCCAAAACCCTAATTCCACCATCGTAACTTCCTGTATCCATGAGATCCCATCTTGGGGCCTGTTCCGGAGCTCCGCCGGAGGGGGCATTGATCATGGAGGGCTTCTACATCAACACCGTAGCCCTTCCGATGAAGTGTGAGTAGTTTACCTCAGACCTACGGGTCCATAGTTATTAGCTAGATGGCTTCTTCTCTCTTTTTGGATCTCAATACAAAGTTCTCCCCCTCTCTTGTGGAGATCTATTCGATGTAATCTTCTTTTGCGGTGTGTTTGTTGAGACCGATGAATTGTGGGTTTATGATCAAGTTTATCTATGAACAATATTTAAATCTTCTCTGAATTCTTTTATGTATGATTGGTTATCTTTGCAAGTCTCTACGAATTATCAGTTTGGTTTGGCCTACTAGATTGATCTTTCTTGCAATGGGAGAAGTGATTAGCTTTGGGTTCAATCTTGTGGTGTCCTTTCCCAGTGACAGTAGGGGCAGCAAGGCACGTATTGTATTGTTGCCATCGAGGATAACAAGATGGGGTTTCTTTCATATTGCATGAGTTTATCACTCTACATCATGTCATCTTGCTTAAAGCGTTACTATGTTCTCTTGAACTTAATACTCTAGATGCATGCTGGATAGCGGTCGATGTGTGGAGTAATAGTAGTAGATGCAGGCAGGAGTCAGTCTACTTGTTTCGGATGTGATGCCTATATACATGATCATACCTAGATATTCTCATAACTATGCTCAATTCTGTCAATTTCTCAACAGTAATTTGTTTACCCGCCGTGAATACTTATGCTCTCGAGAGAATCCACTAGTGAAATCTATGCCCCCCGGGTCTATCTTCCATCATATTAATCTTCCAATACTTAGTTATACCCTTTGCCTTTTATTTTACTTTGCATCTTTATCATAAAAATACCAAAAATAGTATGTTATCATATCTTTCAGATCTCACTCTCGTAAGTGACCGTGTAGGGATTGACAACCCCTTATCGCGTTGGTTGTGAGTATTTATTTGTTTGTGTAGGTACGAGGGACTCGTGTGTGGCCTCCTACTGGATTGATACCTTGGTTCTCAAAAACTGAGGGAAATACTTAAGCTACTCTACTGCATCACCCTTTCCTCTTCAAGGGAAAACCAACGCAAGTGCTCAAGAGGTAGCACCTACACAAACAAATAAGAACCTCGTAACCAACGCGATAAAGGGGTTGTCAATCCCTTAACGGCCACTTACGAGAGTGAGATCTGATAGAGATAATAATAATAAGATTGAAAGTAAAGATTGCAAAGTAAAATAGATTGGAAACTTATTTGATAGAAAATAGACCCAGGGGCCATAGGTTTCACTAGTGGCTTCTCTCAAGATAGCATAAGTATTACGGTGGGTGAACAAATTACTGTCGAGCAATTGATAGAAAAGCGAATAATTAAGATTTCAGAGAAGAATCAAATATTGTTCATAGATAGACTTGATCATAAACCCACAATTCATCGGATCTCGACAAACACACCGCAAAAAGAGTTACATCGAATAGATCTCCAAGAAGATCGAGGAGAACTTTGTATTGAGATTCAAAGAGAGAAAAGAAGCCATCTAGCTAATAACAATGGACCCGAAGGTCTGAAGTAACTACTCACACATCATCGGAGGGGCGATGGAGTTCATGTAGAGGCCCTCCGTGATCGATGCCCTCTCCAGCGGAGCTCTGGAAAAGGCCCCAAGATGGGATCTCTTGGGTACAGAAGGTTGCAGCGGTGGGAATAGGGTTTCGTGGTGCTCCTGGATGTTTTCGGGGTATGTGAACATATATAGGAGGAAGAAGTAGGTTGGTTGAGCCACGAGGGGGGAGGGCGCGCCTGGGGGGGTAGGCGCGCCCCCTGCCTCGTGGACACCTTGTTCATTTCTTGACGTCCACTCCAAGTCCTTTGGATCATGTTTGTTCCAAAAATCACGCTCCCGAAGGTTCCATTACGTTTGGACTCCGTTTGATATTCCGCACAACAACATACATTGTTCCCTTTGTCATCGGTACGTTACTTGCCCGAGATTCAATCGTCAGTATCTCAATACCTAGTTCAATCTCATTATCGGAAGTCTCTTTACTCGTTCTGTAATGCATCATCCTGCAACTAACTCATTAGTCACATTGCTTGCAAGGCTTATAGTGATGTGCGTTACCGAGAGGGCCCAGAGATACATCTCTGATACTCAGAGTGAAAAATCCTAATCTCGATCTATGCCAACTCAACAAACACCATTGGAGACACTATAGAGCATCCTTATAGTCACCCGGTTACGTTGTGACGTTTGATAGCACACTAAGTGTTCCTCCGGTATTCGGGAGTTGCATGATCTCATAGTCATAGGAACATGTATAAGTTATGGAGAAAGCAATAGCAACAAACTAAACAATCATCGTGCTAAGCTAACGGATGGGTCAAGTCAATCACATCATTCTCTAATGATGTGATCCCGTTAATCAAATGACAACTCATGTCTATGGTCAGGAAACATAACCATCATTGATTCAACGAGCTAGTCAAGTAGAGGCATACTAGTGACACTCTGTTTGTCTATGTATTCACACATGTACTAATTTTCTGGTTAATAAAATTCTAGCATGAATAATAAACATTTATCATGATATAAGGAAATATAAATAACAACTTTATTATTGCCTCTAGGGCATATTTCCTTCAGCATGGAAAACAAAAAAATTCTACGCACACACAAGATCTATCCATAGAGATGTATAGATACGAGAGGGGGAGAGCATCTACATACCCTTGTAGATCGCTAAGCGGAAGCATTTGTCAACGCGGTTGATGTATTCGTACACCTTTGCGATCCGCCCCAATCAAGTACCGAACGTACGACACCTCCGCGTTCAACACACGTTCAGCTCGATGACGTCCTCGCCTTCTCGATCCAGCAAGAGAGGTGAAGTAGTAGATGAGTTCCGGCAGCACGACGGCGTGGTGAAGGTGGTGAAACTATTTTTGCAAGGCTTCTCCAAGCACAACAGATTTAGGACGGAGGACAAACTAGAAAGAGTGGAGGCACCAACACATGGCTTAGTGAATCGTGGTGTCCCCCAGGGGCTAGCCCTGCTCCTCTATTTATATGTTGAGCCATGGGGTCATTTCCTAGAGAAAGAGCCTCCTCAAAATTGGTTTGGAATGTAAGGAAGAGTCCTTCTTAGTTTCTAGCAGCAGACACCATGGTCCTCAGCGTATGGCCTAGACGCCAGGGTCCCTGGCGTTTGGTCCCTGACCTCCGCAAAATTTCCTTTTGCACCGACCTAAAGCCCCATGGGCCTTACCACTTGGCCTAACCATATCATCCTATATATCAACATTTACCTCCGAACCATTCCGGAGCTCCTCGTCATGTATGTGATCTCATCCAGGAGTCCGAACAACATTTGGTCACCAACATACATAACTCATATAATACTATATCGGCAACTAACGTTAAGCATGCGGACCCTACGGGTTCGAGAATGATGTAGACATGACCGAGACGCTTCTCCGGTCAATAACCAATAGCGGACCTGGATGCCCATATTGGTTTCTACATATTATACGAAGATCTTTATCGCTCGAACCTTTATGACAACATAGATAGTTCCCTTTGTCCGTCGGTATGTTACTTGCCGGAGATTCGATCATCGGTATCTTCATACCTAGTTCAATCTCATTACCGTTAAGTCTCTTTAATCGTTCCATAATACATCATCTTGTAACTAACTCCTTAGTCACTTTGCTTGAAAGATTCTTGAGATGTTGTATTACGGAGAGGGCCCAAAGATACCTCTCCATCATACGGAGTGACGAATCCCAATCTCGATTCACGCCAACTCAATGGACACCTTCGGAGACACCTGTAGAGCATCTTTATGATCACCTAGTTATAGTGTGATGTTTGGTGGCACACAAGGTATTCCTCCGGTATGCGGGAGTTGCATGATCTCATGGTCGAAGGAATATGTGTTTGACATTTAAGAAAGAAACAACAATAAATTGAACGGTCATATGCTAAGCTAACGGATGGGTCTTGTCCATCACATCATTCTCCTAATGATGTGATCCCGTTATCAAATGACAACTCATGTCTATGGTCAGGAAGCCTTAACCATCTTTTGATCAATGAGCGAGTCTAGCAGAGGCATACTAGGGACTTGGCAATTGCTTATGTATTCACACATGTATTTAAGTTTCCAATCAATACAATTATAGCATGAATAATAAACTTTATCATGCTTAAGGAAATATAATAATAACCACTTTATTATTACCTCTAGGGCATATTTCCAACAACTGTTCGTCGCATGCCACTGTTATACATAACCTTATCCACCGCGCCCCCACCCACAGCCAGTCAGATCCATTCGGACACACATATCTTTCTCCCCTCTGCCTCTCTCGCTTCGCCGCCATCGCTAGCGTCGTGGCGACGTCCATCGCCACCGGTGAGGTCACGGTACGCTGCCTCGAACAGTGTCATGGACCCAATTTTCCCTGTCCCCTGCGCCATCCGTCGCTGCCTCGAAGTTCGTCGGCCTCACTGTGCAACGCTACCTCGAACTACTTCCCCGTCATCGTCGCGTGTGCCTTCCTCCACATCCAAAGTCTTCCGCATTTCTGTCGAACTTGCCGTCCGCCGACGCCTCCGCCATCATCCAGCTCGCCGCTCGACTCCGGTCCAGTAAGCACACCTCCCTTTTCTCTGTACATGCCCGGTTTTAGTTGTTCTCGTCAAGGTTGTCAGAATCGCAATTTTGAATTGGATCGGAGCTCCGATGGTAGGATCACAAATAGTAGAATCTTCACTATTAGGATCGTAGAAACGTAGATTCTATGAACTAAAATCGTAGAATCACAGGGGTTAGTTTGGATCATAAAGTCGTAGAATCGTATATCAGAATCGGGATTCTAAAAACCTTGGTTCTCGTTATTGCACTTGTACACCTGCAACATTTTTCTAGTGTAGTTATATGATGTACCCTTGAATCTTCATAAGTAGATGTCTTAAATTTGAGTGCTTGTGCTAGAGTACTATGTAGTACATTTAGATCAACATATAGTACAACATTTTCTTCATCATTTAGGGATTCATAATGAGTGCCACTGTTTTCATGAAACATGGATTAAGTTCCGTTTCGCTTAATTTTTGGTCCTTAGTATGTCTAATTTGTATCATAGGTCATGCCGATTTTCTCTGTAAATTTATTACTTTTTTATGAACAAGCTACTTAATTGTATTTTCCTTCGGGTGGACAATACTCACTCTTAATCCACAAAGTGAGATGGGAGTTATTCTGTGTCGGAGGACATCGACTATTGTCATAGGGGTCCGTCCTTCTTCTTCTCTTCCTCTTATAATTTGGTATGGTAGGAGGAGAAGACGAAGGATGACCATCACCAACAGTCGTAAATACAGTGAGTGAGTGTACACCATATATACAACCACTAGAGAGATGAACCAATTATTCTCATAGGGGGTCGTTACTCTCCCTCTTCTTCCTCTATGACCTTGGTAAACCAGGAGGAGAGGGGGAAGAATGACCATCACCGTCGGTCGAAGGACCCAACATAAGAGCGATAAATGTCTACCCGAATGACAAATATGAAGTGTTGTCATAAGAGTTTATCTTTTTATTGTCATAAATCTACTTCCATAAAAAAGTTTTTTATCTAAATGTCAACTTATTTAATGCGATTTAGATGGAGAAGCCGAGACACCTCGTTAGGACTCCTACACCCGTAGATGGAACTCCTACTGTAGTAGACATCGTCACGAGGGTGGCTCAATACACGTAGATCATGCTCGCCTATGTCGAGAGTGCTCGAGCAGCCACCGAGAGCGCTCAGGCATACATCGAGAGTGTTGCGGCATATGCCGAAAGCGGGAGAACAACCGCTGAGAGCACTGGAGCAACCCTTGAGAGCGCTCGAGCAGCCGCCGAGAGTGCGCGAGTAACTCTCGAGGCTGCAAGGAGCGCCCAAGCCGAGATCACGAAGATGATGGAAGGTGAGGAGAGCTCATAATGGAGCTGAACGTTTACTTCTTAATAACTAGTGCACTGCCTTCATGTGATCTATATAATCGATGCGTGCGAACTTAATTTCTAAGTTGTTATGATGGACCTAAACTTTTGCTTCCGAACTACTAGTGAAGTGCAACGTGGTCACTTGTATTGTCTATGATGCTATGAAGATTATTATATGACTTTGCTTTGTGATTGGATAACTTTGGGGTTGGGGCGCCGGTCGGTCGCTGATGTCTACTACACAACCTTCTTCTTGTAGACGTTGTTGGGCCTCCAAGTGCAGAGGTTTGTAGGACAGTAGCAAATTTCCCTCAAGTGGATGACCTAAGGTTTATCAATCCGTGGGAGGCGTAGGATGAAGATGGTCTCTCTAAAGCAACCCTGCAACCAAATAACAAAGAGTCTTTTGTGTCCCCAACACACCTAATACAATGGTAAATTGTATAGGTGCACTAGTTCGGCGAAGAGATGGTGATACAAGTGCAATATGGATAGTAGATAATGATTTTTGTAATATGAAAATATAAAAACAGCAAGGTAGCAAGCGATAAAACTGAGCACAAACAGTATTGCAATGCGTTGAAACAAGGCCTAGGGTTATAAATTTTACTAGTGCAAGTTCCCTCAACAATAATAACATAATTGGATCATATAACTATCCCTCAACATGCAACAAAGAGTCACTCCAAAGTCACTAATAGCGGAGAACAAACGAAGAGATTATGGTAGGGTATGAAACCCTGATCAATCTGTTCAAGAGTCCGTAGTAAAATAACACGAAGCTATTCTTTTCGTTCAATCTATCATAAAGTTCGTACTAGAATAACACCTTAAGACACAAATTAACCAAAACCCTAATGTCACCTAGATACTCCTATGTCACCTCAAGTATCCGTGGGTATGATTATATGATATGTCTCCGTCGTATCTATAATTTTTGATTGCTCCATGCCAATATTCTACAACTTTCATATACTTTTGGCAACTTTTTATACTATTTTTGGGACTAACATATTGATCCAGTGCCCAGTGCCAGTCCCTGTTTGTTGCATGTTTTTTGTTTCACAGAATATCCATATCAAACGGAGTCCAAACAGAATAAAAACTGACGGAGTTTTTTTGGAATATATATGATTTTTGGGAAGAAGAATCCACGCGATACGATGCTCGAGGGGGCCACGAGGTAGGGGGCGCGCCCTGGGGTGGCAGGCGCACCCCTGACCCTCGTGGCCACCTCGTAAGGCGGTTGGAGCCCTTCTTTCGCCACAAGAAAGCTAATATCCGGATAGAGATCGTGTTAAAATTTCAGCCCTATCGGAGTTACGGATCTCCGGGGATATAAGAAACGGTGAAAGGGAAGAATCTGAGAACGCAGAAACAGAGAGAGACAGATCCAATCTCGGAGGGGCTCTCGCCCCTCCCGTGCCATGGAGGCCATGGACCAGAGGGGAAACCCTTCTCCCATCTAGGGAGGAGGTCAAGGAAGAAGAAGAAGGAGGGGTGCTCTCTCCCCCTCGCTTCCGGTGGCGCCAGAACACCGCCGGGGGCCATCATCATCACCGCGATCTACACCAACACCTCTGCCATCTTCACCAACATCTCCATCACCTTCCCCCCTCTATCTACAACGGTCCACTCTCCCGCAACCCGCTGTACCCTCTACTTGAACATGGTGCTTTATGCTTCATATTATTATCCAACGATGTGTTTCCATCCTATGATGTCTGAGTAGATTTTCGTTGTCCTATCGGTGGTTGATGAATTGCTGTGATTGATTTAATTTGCTTGTGGTTATGTTGCTGTCCTTTGGTGCCCATCATATGATTGCGCGCGTGGATCACACCCTAGGGTTAGTTGTATGTTGATAGGACTATGTATTGGAGAGCAAGAGTGACAGAAGCTTCAACCTAGGATAGAAATTGATGCATACGGGATTGAAGGGGGACCAATATATCTTAATGCTATGGTTGGGTTTTACCTTAATGAACATTAGTAGTTGCGGATGCTTGCTAATAGTTCCAATCTTAAGTGCATGGAATTCCAAGTCAGGGATGACATGCTAGCAGTGGCCTCTCCCACATAATACTTGCTATCGGTCTAGTAAAGTAGTCAATTGCTTAGGGGCAATTTCGCAACTCCTACCACCACTTTTCCACACTCGCTATATTTACTTTATTGCTTCTTTACTTACAACAGCCCCTACCTTTTATTTACTTGCTCTTTATTATCTTGCAAACCTATCCAACAACACCTACAAAGTACTTCTAGTTTCATACTTGTTCTAGGTAAAGCGAACGTCAAGCGTGCGTAGAGTTGTATCGGTGGTTGATAGAACTTGAGGGAATATTTGTTCTACCTTTAGCTCCTCGTTGGGTTCGACACTCTTACTTATCGAAAACTGTTGCGATCCCCTATACTTGTGGGTTATCAAGACCTTTTTCTGGCGCCGTTGCCGGGGAGCAATAGCGTGGGGTGAATATTCTCGTGTGTGCTTATTTGCTTTATCACTAAGTAATTTTTATTTGCTGTTCTTAGTTGTTTTCTATCTTTAGCTATGGGTAGGAAATGCAAAATACCAAAAAAATTAGTTGTACCTACTGAACCAATGGTTGAAGAACCACTCAAAATCTATCACACTGCTGAAGCTTATTACTTGGATCATCTTCGATCCCTATGTGCTCGTGCTGAAACCCCAACTAGCTTAGTTGAGGGCAAATCTTTAGATGAGCATGCTTGTTTTGTGCGACACAGAATATCTGAAAAAGGGGAAACTTTACTGGATCAAATTCATCGTTTGCAATGCTATGCTGGGAATTTATGTGAAATATATGATTATACTTGTTGTTCTGAAGACCCTAAGAAACACCTCCCCTACCAATGTTTGTTTAGTGATAATGGAATTGTATCCTCTTATGCTAAGGGTGTTTATAGTTACTATGATGTTCAACAAATTGAAGAATTTGTTGCTTTTAAGGGTGCTTACGAAATTGCTTCTTTGATTGAAAAGTATGATGCTACTCTTTACAAATCTGAAAATTTTGCCATACTTAAATATTGTTGTGATAATTATGCTTCTAATGCCTATGTTGAACAATATATTGAGTACTACTCCGCTGTCCAAGAAGAGACTAATATTTTGCAGGAGTCTATGGAAGAAGAAATAGATGAAACTGTGAGCTCATTGGATGAAAAAGATGATGAGGAGAGCGAAGAACAAAAGGAGGAAGAGCGGATTAGCTACCCGTTCCCACCTTCTAATGAGAGTAACTCTTCAACTCATACATTGTTTAATTTCCCTTCGTGCTTACCGGAGGATGATTGCTATGATGCTTGTTATGATCCCATTGATTCTCTTGAAATATCCCTTTTTGATGATGCTTGCTATATATGCTTGTGGCAAAGATGCCAATACGAATTATGCTTATGGAGATGAACTTGCTATAGTTCCTTATGTTAAACATGAAATTGTTGCTATTGCACCCACACATGATAGTCCTATTATCTTTTTGAATTCTCCAAACTACATTATATCGGAGAAGTTTGCACTTATTAAGGATTATATTGATGGGTTGCCTTTTACCGTTGCACATGATGATTTTGATGAATATAATATGCATGTGATTTCTGCTCCTACTTGCAATTATTATGAGAGAGGAACTATATCTCCACCTCTCTATGCTTCCAATACGATAAAATTGCAAGAAACTGTTTATACTATGCATTGGCCTTTACTATGTGTGCATGAATTGTTCTTTTATGACATGCCGATGCATAGGAAGAGAGTTAGACTTCGTCATCACATGATGTATGTTACCTTGTTCTCACCACTAAATTACAAATCATTGTTAATTAAAATTGGCTTTGATATACCTTGGGATCCGGGTGGATCCATTACTTGAGCACTATATGCCTAGCTTAATGGATTTAAAGAAAGCGCTGCCAGCGAGACAACCTGGAAGTTTTAGAGAGTCATTTATTTCTGTTGAGTTATTTCATATAGTTTAAAAACAACAAAAATAAAGAGGGGAACCCAAAACTTTTTCAAAAAGGAAAGCGAAAGTGAGAAAGACAAGCATTGTTGAAGTGGGAGAGCTCCTTGAACTTTGTTCGTGCTCATGGCAACTTTGTGAATCTTGATTACAGAAACTTTTCAACAAAAATAATTATCCCCTTGTACAATTCCATTGTATTATAAAAATAATGTGCCAAGGTTTGCCTTTAGGATGTTTACATTTGCTTGATGGTTTGTACGGTGCAGGACAGAAACTTTGGCTGTAGTCGCGATTTTACATTTTAAGCTGGAACGTAAAATGGTTCTGATTCTTTTTGCACTGTCTTTATATAAAAATTGTTTATTTTTCATAATTTTGGTAGAATTTTTCAAGTATCAGAAGTATGGTGAATGTTCAGATTGCTACAGACTGTTCTGTTTTAGACAGATTCTGTTTTTGATGCATAGTTTGCTTGTTTTGATGAAACTATCAATTTATATCAGAGGATTAAGCCATGAAAACATTATATTACAGTAGACACAATGCAAAACAAAATATGAATTGGTTTGCAACAGTATTTAGAGTAGTGATTTGCTTTATTATACTAACGGATCTTACCGAGTTTTCTGTTGAAGTTTTGTGTGGATGAAGTGTTCGATGATTGAGAAGGTCTCGATGTGAGAAGAAGGAAGAGAGAAAAGAGCTCAAACTTGGGGATGCCCGAGGCACCCCGAGTAAATATTCAAGGAGACTCAAGCGTCTAGGCTTGGGGATGCTGGGGAGGCATCCCCTCTTTCTTCAACAAATATCGGTATGTTTTTGGATTCGTTTCGTTCATGTGATATGTGCAAGTCTTGGAGCGTATTTTGCATTTAGGTTTTTCTTTTTCTTTTTATGCACCATGCTGGTATGAGATAGTCCTTGGTTGATTTATAGAATGCTCTTTGCACTTCACTTATATCTTTTGAGTATGGCTTTATAGAATGCTTCATGTGCTTCACTTATATCATTTGAAGTTTGGATTGTCTGTTTCTCTTTACATAGACAACCGCCATTTGTAGAATGCTCTTTTGCTTCACTTATACTTGTTAGAGCGTGGGTATATATTTTGTAGAAAGAATTAAACTCTCTTGCTTCACTTATATCTATTTAGAGAGATGACAAGAATTGGTTATTCACATGGTTAGTCAAAAATCCTACATAAAACTTGTAGATCACTGAATATGATATGTTTGATTCCTTGCAATAGTTTTGCGATATAAAGATGGTGATATTAGAGCCATGCTAGTGGGTAGTTGTGGATTGTAGAAATACTTGTGTTGAAGTTTGTGATTCCCGTAGCATGCAGGTATGGTGAACCGTTATGTGATGAAGTCAGAGCATGATTTATTTATTGATTGTCTTCCTTATGAGTGGCGGTCGGGGACGAGCGGTGGTCTTTTCCTACCAATCTATCCCCCTAGGAGCATACGCGTAGTACTTTGTTTCGATAACTAATAGATTTTTGCAATAAGTATGTGAGTTCTTTATGACTAATGTTGAGTCCATGGATTATACGCACTCTCACCATTCCACCATTGCTAGCCTCTCTAGTACCACGCAACTTTCATCGGTACCATAAACCCACCATATACCTTCCTCAAAAGAGCCACCATACCTACCTATCATGGCATTTCCATAGCCATTCCGAGATATATTGCCATGCAACTTTCATCATCATATACATGACTTGAGCAATCATTGTCATATTGCTTTGCATGATCGTAAGATAGCTAGCATGATGTTTTCATGGCTTGTCTGTTTTTTGATGTCATTGCTACGCTAGATCATTACACATCCTGGTACACCGCTGGAGGCATTCATATAGAGTCATATCTTTGTTCTAGATATCAAGTTGTAATATCGAGTTGTAAGTAAATAAAAGTGTGATGATCATCATTATTAGAGCATTGCCCCAGTGAGGAAAGGACGATGGAGACTATGATTCCCCCACAAGTCGGGATGAGACTCCGGACAAAAAAATAAAAAAAATAAAAAAAATAAAAAAAGGCCAAAAAAGAGAAGGCCCCAAAAAACAAAAAAAAGGGGAAAGAAAACAAAAAAATAAGAGAAAAAGAGAGAAGGGGCAATGCTACTATCCTTTTTCCACACTTGTGCTTCAAAGTAGCACCATGTTCTTCATATAGAGAGTCTCTTCAGTTATCACTTTCATATACTAGTGGGAATTTTCATTATAGAACTTGGCTTGTATATTCCGATGATGGGCTTCCTCAAATGCCCGAGGTCTTCATGAGCAAGAAAGTTGGATGCACACCCACTTAGTTTCAGTTAGAGCTTTCATACACTTATAGCTCTAGTGCATCTGTTGCATGGCAATCCCTACTCACTCACATTGATATCTATTGAAGGGCATCTCCATAGCCCGTTGATATGCCTAGTTGATGTGAGACTATCTTCTCCTTTTTTGTCTCCTCCACCATCACATTCTATTCCACCTATAGTGCTATGTCCATGGCTCACGCTCATGTATTGCGTGAAAGTTGAAAAGGTTTTTGAACGTCAAAAGTATGAAACAATTGCTTGGCTTGTCATCGGGGTTGT
Source organism: Triticum aestivum (assembly GCF_018294505.1). NCBI lineage: Eukaryota > Viridiplantae > Streptophyta > Magnoliopsida > Poales > Poaceae > Triticum > Triticum aestivum. Next base: position 124,878,953 of record NC_057800.1, on the reverse strand, counting down.
GCATGATGTGAATATTTTGTGTCGTGAAGATGGAGCATAACCAGACTATATGATTTTGTAGGGATAACTTTCTTTGGCCATGTTATTTTGAAAAGACATGATTGCTTTATTAGTAGGCTTGAAGTATTATTGTTTTTATGTCAAATGATACACTGTTGCTTTGAATCACTCGTATCTTAATATTCATGCCATGATTAGATTACATGATCAAGATTATGCTAGGTATCATTCCACATCAAAAATTATTTTTTTATCATTTACCTACTTGGGGACGAGCAGGAATTAAGCTTAGGGATGCTGATACGTCTCCGTCGTATCTATAATTTTTGATTGCTCCATGCCAATATTCTACAACTTTCATATACTTTTGGAAACTTTTTATACTATTTTTGGGACTAACATATTGATCTAGTGCCCAGTGCCAGTTCCTGTTTGTTGCATGTTTTTTGTTTCGCAGAATATCCATACCAAACAGAATCCAAACGGGATAAAAACGGACGGAGCTAATTTTTGGAATATTTGGAAAATTCTAGAAGAAAAATCCAAGCGAGGCAGTGCCCGAGGTGTTCACGAGGTAGGGGGGCGCGCCTGACCCCCCTGGGCGCGCCCCTACCCTCGTGAGCCACCCATAAGGCGATTGACGCTCTTCTTTTGCCGCAAGAAAGCTAATTTTCGGAAGACGGACGTGGGCGGTAATGTTACCGTCTATGAAGATCGACTTGTGGGAAAGAGTCTTTTCACAAGTTCAAGGAGTTGACTACAATGAGAATTTCTCACCCGTAGCAATGCTTAAGTCCGTCGGAATCATGTTAGCATTAGCTGTATTTTTCGATTATGAAATCTTACAGATGGATGTCAAAAACAAGTTTTCTTACCAGTTTTCGTAAGAAAAGTTGTATGTGATACAATAAAAGGTTTTGTCGATCCTAAGGATGCTAAAAGGTATGCTGGCTCCAGCAATCCTTCTATGGACTAGAGCAAGCATCTCAGAATCGGAATATATGTTTTGATGGAGTGATCAAAGCTTTTAGGTTTATACAATGTTTGCTAGAAACTTGTATTTACAAGAAAGTGAGTGGGAGCACTGCAACATTTCTGATAAGTATATGTGGATGACATATTGTTGATTCAAAATGAGGTAGAATTTCTGGAAAGCATAAACGGTTGTTTGAAGGGTGTTTTTCAAAGGAAGACCTGGATAAAGCTGCTTACATATTGGGCATCAAGATCTATAGAGATAGATCAAGACGTCTGATGACACTTTCAAAGAACGCACACCTTGACATGTTTTTGAAGGAGTTCAAAATAGATCGGTCAAAGAAGGGGTTCTTACCTGAGTTGTAAGGTGTGAAGCTGAGTAAGACTCAAAGATTGACCATGGCAGAAGAAAGAGGAAGGACGAAGGTCGTCCCCTATGCTTTTGTCATAGGCTCTATACGGTATGTCATGCTGAGTATCGCACCTGATGTGTGCCTTGCCACATGTCTGGCAAGAGGGTACAAAGGTGATCTTGGAGTGGATCACCAAATAGCGGTCAAAATTATCCTTAGAGGAATAAGGAAATGTTTCTTGGTTATGGAGGTGATAAAGAGTTCGACATAAAGAGTTACGTCGATGCAAGATTAACACCTATCCGGATAGCTCTGAGTAGAGATACCGGATACGTATAATGAAGCAATAATTTGGAATAGCTCCAAATGGAACATGGTAGCAGCATCTACGATATAAAGTTTTGTGAAATACATAGGGATCTGAATATGGCAAGACCCGCTGACTACAACCTCTATCACAAGCATAACATGATCAAACCCAGAACTCTTTGAGTGTTTATCACATAGTGATGTGAACTAGATCATTGAGTCTAGTAGACTCTTGGATGTTGGTCACATGGCGATGTGACCTGTGAGTGTTAATCACAGGCGATGTGAACTAGATTATTGACTCTAGTGCAAGTGGGAGACTGTTGGAAATATGCCCTAGAGGCAATAATAAATTGGTTATTATTATATTTCCTTGTTCATGATAATCGTTTATTATCCATGCTAGAATTGTATTGATAGGAAACTCAGATACATGTGTGGATACATAGACAACACCATGTCCCTAGTAAGCCTCTAGTTGACTAGCTCGTTGATCAATAGATGGTTACGGTTTCCTGACCATGGACATTGGATGTCGTTGATAACGGGATCACATCATTAGGAGAATGATGTGATGGACAAGACCCAATCCTAAGCCTAGCACAAGATCGTGTAGTTCGTATGCTAAAGCTTTTCTAATGTCAAGTATCATTTCCTTAGACCATGAGATTGTGCAACTCCCGGATACCGTAGGAGTGCTTTGGGTGTGCCAAACGTCACAACGTAACTGGGTGGCTATAAAGGTACACTACAGGTATCTCCGAAAGTGTCTGTTGGGTTGGCACGAATCGAGACTGGGATTTGTCACTCCGTGTAAACGGAGAGGTATCTCTGGGCCCACTCCGTAGGACATCATCATAATGTGCACAATGTGATCAAGGAGTTGATCACGGGATGATGTGTTACGGAACGAGTAAAGAGACTTGCCGGGAACGAGATTAAACAAGGTATCGGGATACCGACGATCGAATCTCGGGCAAGTATCGTACCGCTAGACAAAGGGAATTATATACGGGATTGATTAAATCCTTGACATCGTGGTTCATCCGATGAGATCATCATGGAGCATGTGGGAGCCAACATGGGTATCCAGATCCCGCTGTTGGTTATTGACCGGAGAGTTGTCTCGGCCATGTCTGCATGACTCCCGAACCCGTAGGGTCTACACACTTAAGGTTCGATGATGCTAGGGTTATAGGGAAAGTATGTACGCGGTTACCGAATGTTGTTCGGAGTCGCGGATGAGATCCCGGACGTCACGAAGAGTTCCGGAATGGTCCGGAGGTAAAGATTAATATATATAGGAAGTATGGTTTTGGCCACCGGAAGTGTTCCGGGCATCACCGGTAGTGTACCGGGACCACCGGAGGGGTCCGGGGTCCACCAGGTGGGGCCACCAGCCCTGGAGCCCTACATGGGCCAATAGTGGGAAGGGACCAGCCCCTAGGTGGGCTGGGGCGCCTCCCACCAAGGCAGATGGGCCCTAAGGCCCACCTCAGGTGCGCCTCCCCCTCTCCCCCTTGTGGCCGCCACCCTAGATGGGATCTAGGGCTGCCGCCACCCCTAGGGAGGAAACCCTAGGTGGGGGCGCAACCCTCCCTCTCCCCCTATATATAGTGGAGGCAAAGGGGCAGCCCAACACATGAAGTTCCTCCCCTGTTGGTGTAGCCCTACCCCTCTCCCTCCTCGTCTCTCCTAGTGCTTGGCGAAGCCCTGCTGGAGTCCCGCGCTCCTCCACCACCACCACGCTGTTGTGCTGCTGCTGGATGGAGTCTTCCCCAACCTCTCCTTCTCCCCTTGCTGGATCAAGGCGTAGGAGACGTCACCGGGCTGTACGTGTGTTGAACGCGGAGGTGCCGTCCGTTCGGCACTAGGATCATCGATGATTTGGATCACGACGAGTACGACTCCATCAACCCGTTCACTTGAACGCTTCCGCTTAGCGATCTACAAGGGTATGTAGATGCACTCTCCTTCCCCTCGTTGCTAGATTACTCCATAGATTGATCTTGGTGATGCGTAGAAAATTTTAAATTTCTGCTACGATCCCCAACAGTGGCATCATGAGCTAGGTCTATGCGTAGTTTCTATGCACGAGTAGAACACAAGTTGTTGTGGGCGTCGATTTTGTCAATTTACTTGCCGTTACTAGTCTTATCTTGATTCGGCGGCATCGTGGGATGAAGCGGCCCGGACCGACCTTACACGTACTCTTACGTGAGACTGGTTCCACCGACTGACATGCACTAGTTGCATAAGGTGGCTAGCGGGTGTCTGTCTCTCCCACTTTAGTCGGATCGGATTCGATGAAAAGGGTCCTTATGAAGGGTAAATAGAAATTGGCATATCACGTTGTGGTTTTCGCGTAGGTAAGAAACGTTCTTGCTAGAAACCTATAGCAGCCACGTAAAAACTTGCAACAACAATTAGAGGACGTCTAACTTGTTTTTGCAGCATATGCCTTGTGATGTGATATGGCCAAAAGGATGTGATGAATGATATATGTGATGTATGAGATTGATCATGTTCTTGTAATAGGAATCACGACTTGCATGTCGATGAGTATGACAACCGGCAGGAGCCATAGGAGTTGTCTTAATTTATTTATGACCTGCGTGTCAACATAAACGTCATGTAATTACTTTACTTTATTGCTAAAGCGTTAGCCATAGTAGTAGAAGTAATAGATGACGAGACAACTTCAAGAAGACACGATGATGGAGATCATGATGATGGAGATCATGGTGTCATGCCGGTGACAACGATGATCATGGAGCCCCGAAGATGGAGATCAAAAGGAGCAAAATGATATTGGCCATATCATGTCACTATTTGATTGCATGTGATGTTTATCATGTTTTACATCTTATTTGCTTAGAACGACGGTAGCTTAAATAAGATGATCCCTCACTAAAATTTCAAGAAAGTGTTCCCCCTAACTGTGCACCGTTGCGAAGGTTCGTTGTTTCGAAGCACCACGTGATGATCGGGTGTGATAGATTCTAACGTTCGAATACAACGGGTGTAAGCCAGATTTACACACGCAATACACTTAGGTTGACTTGACGAGCCTAGCATGTACAGACATGGCCTCGGAACACGGAAGACCGAAAGGTCGAGCATGAGTCGTATAGAAGATACGATCAACATGAAGATGTTCACCGATGTTGACTAGTCCGTCTCACGTGATGATCGGACACGGCCTAGTTGACTCGGATCATGTTTCACTTAGATGACTAGAGGGATGTCTATCTGAGTGGGAGTTCATTAAATAATTTGATTAGATGAACTCAATTATCATGAACATAGTCTAAATTGTCTTTGCAAATATGTTGTAGATAAATAGCTCACGTTGTAGCTCCCTGTTTCAATACGTTCCTAGAGAAAGATTAAGTTGAAAGATATTGTAAGCAATGATGCGGACTGGGTCCGTAGTCCGAGGAGTGTCCTCACTGCTACACAGAAGGCTTACGTCTTTGATGCACCGCTCGATGTGCAAACCCCTACAACGTCGTCTGTGGATGTTGTGAACACCTGACAGACACATCCTGATGACTACTTGATAGTTTAGTGCACCATACTTTACGGCTTAGAATCGGGATTCCAATGACGTTTTGAACGCCATAGAACATATGAGATGTTCCAAGAGCTGAAATTGGGATTTCAGGCTCATGCCCGTGTTGAGAGGTGTGAGACCTCTGACAAGTTCTTTTGCCAACAAGATGGAGGAGAATAGCTCAGCTAGTGAGCATGTGCTCAGAATGTCTGGGTGCTACAATCACTTAAATCAAGTGGGAGTTAAACTTCCAGATAAGATAGTGATTGATAGAGTTCTCTAGCCACTATCACTAAGCTACTAGATCTTCGTGATGAACTATGACATGCAAGGGATGGAGTTGATCCCGGAGCTGTTCGCGGTGCTTAAGACCGCAAAAGGTAGAAATCAAGAAGGAGCATCAAGTGTTGATGGTTTAACAAGACCACTGGTTTCAAGAAGGGCAAGGGCTAGAAGGGAAACTTCATGGATGGCAAACCAGTTGCCGCTCCAGTGAAGGAACCCAAGGTTGAACCCAAACCCGAGACTAAGTGCTTCTATTGTAAGGGGAACGGTCACTGGTAGCGGAATTACCCCAAATGCATGGTAGATAAGAAGGCTGGCAACTTCAACAAAGTATATACGTGTTATTAATGTGTACCTCACTAGTACTCCTGGTAGCACCTGGGTATTGGATACCGGTTCAGTTGCTATTATTGGTGACTTGAAGCAAAAGCTACGGACTAAACGGAGACTGGCTAAGGGCGAGGTGACGATGTGTGTTGGAAGTGTTTCCAAAGTTGATGAGATCACCATCGCACGCTCCATCTGCCTTCGGGATTAGTATTGAACCTAGATAAATGTTATCAGGTGTCTACGTTGAGCATGAATATGATTAGATCATGTTCATTGCAATACGGTCATTCATTTAAGTTAGAGAATAATGGTTATTCTGTTTACATGAATGATACCTTTCATGGTCATGCACCCTATGTGAATGGTTCATTGAATCTCGGTCGTGGTAATACACATGTTCACGCCAAAAGATGTAGAGTTAATAATGATAGTACCACTTTCTCGTGGCACTGCCGCTTAGGTCATATTGGCGTAAGATGCATGAAGAAACTCCATGTCGATGGATGTTTGGAGTCACTTGATTTTGAATCACTTGACACATGCGAGCCATGCCTCATGGGCAGGATGACTAAGACCCCGTTTTCAGGTACAATGAAACGGGCAAGTGACTTGTTGGAAATCATGCATGCTGATGCGTGTGATCCAATGAGAATTGAAGCGTGCGGTGGATATCGCTATTTTCTCATCTTCACTGACGATTTGGGTAGATATAGGTATATCTACTTAATGAAGCACAAGTCTGAAACGTTTGAAAAGTTCAAGCGATTTCAGAGTGAAGTTAAGAATCATCATAACAATAAGATCATGTTCCTACGATCTGATCAAAAGGGGATTTTCTGAGTTATGAGTTTGGCAATCACTTAAGACATTGTGGAATTGTTTCACAGTTGAAGCCACCTGGAACACCACAGGTAATGGTGTGTCCGGACGTCGTAATCGAACCTTATGAGATATGGTGCGATCTATGATGTCTCTTACCAATCTACCGTTTTCATTTTGAGGTTATGCGTTAGAGACAGCTGCATTCACTTTAGATAGGACACCATCTAAGTCCGTTGAGACGACGTCGTATGAACATTGGTTTGGCAAGAAACCAAAGTTGTCGTTTCTTAATGTTTGGGGCTGCGATGCTTAAGGCTTCAGCCGGAGAAGCTCGAACCCAAAGCGGACAAACACATCTTCATAGGATACCCAAAGGTGACAGTTGGGTATACCTTCTATCTCAGATCCGAGGGCAAATTGTTTGTCGCTAAGAACGGGTCCTTTCTCGAGAAGGAGTTTCTCTCGAAAGAATTGAGTGGGAGGAAGATAGAACTTGATGAGGTTGTCGAACCTTTACTTCAACCAGAGAGTGATGCAACACAGAAAGATGTTTTCTGTGGCGCCTACGTCTGTTGAATAGGAAGTTAATGATAGTGATCATGAAGCTTCGGATCAAGTTGCTATCGAACCTCGTAGGTCGACAAGGATATGTACTACTCCTAAGTGGTACGGTAATCCTGTCTTAGATATCATGTTGTTAGACAACAATGAACCTACGAGCTATGGAGAAGCGATGGTGGGCCCGTATTCCGACAAATGGTTAGAAGCCATGAAATCCGAGATAGGATCCATATATCAGAACAAAGTATGGACTTTGGTGGACTTGCCCGATGATCGGCAAGCCATTGAGATAAATGGATCTTTAAGAAGAAGACGGACGTGGGCGGTAATGTTACCGTCTATGAAGCTCGACTTGTGGGAAAGAGTCTTTTCACAAGTTCAAGGAGTTGACTACGATGAGAATTTCTCACCCGTAGCGATGCTTAAGTCCGTCGGAATCATGTTAGCATTAGCTGTATTTTTCGATTATGAAATCTTACAGATGGATGTCAAAACAAGTTTTCTTACCAGTTTTCGTAAGAAAAGTTGTATGTGATACAATAAAAGGTTTTGTCGATCCTAAGGATGCTAAAAGGTATGCTGGCTCCAGCAATCCTTCTATGGACTAGAGCAAGCATCTCGGAATCGGAATATATGCTTTGATGGAGTGATCAAAGCTTTTAGGTTTATACAATGTTTGCTAGAAACTTGTATTTACAAGAAAGTGAGTGGGAGCACTACAACATTTCTGATAAGTATATGTGGATGACATATTGTTGATCCGAAATAATGTAGAATTTCTGGAAAGCATAAACGGTTGTTTGAAGAGTGTTTTTCAAAGGAAGACCTGGATAAAGCTGCTTACATATTGGGCATCAAGATCTATAGAGATAGATCAAGACGCCTGATGATACTTTCAAAGAACGCACACCTTGACATGTTTTTGAAGGAGTTCAAAATAGATCAGTCAAAGAAGGGGTTCTTACCTGAGTTGTAAGGTGTGAAGTTGAGTAAGACTCAAAGCTTGACCACGGCAGAAGAAAGAGGAAGGACGAAGGTCGTCCCCTATGCTTTTGTCATAGGCTCTATACGGTATGCCATGCTGAGTACCGCACCTGATGTGTGCCTTGCCACATGTCTGGCAAGAGGGTACAAAGGTGATCTAGGAGTGGATCACCAGATAGCGGTCAAAATTATCCTTAGAGGAATAAGGAAATGTTTCTCGGTTATGGAGGTGATAAAGAGTTCGACATAAAGAGTTACGTCGATGCAAGCTTAACACCTATCCGGATAGCTCTGAGTAGAGATACCGGATACGTATAATGGAGCAATAATTTGGAATAGCTCCAAGTGGAACGTGGTAGCAGCATCTACGATATAAAGTTTTGCGAAATACATAGGGATCTGAATATGGCAAGACCCGTTGACTACAACCTCTCTCACAAGCATAACATGATCAAACCCAGAACTCTTTGAGTGTTTATCACATAGTGATGTGAACTAGATCATTGAGTCTAGTAGACTCTTGGATGTTGGTCACATGGCGATGTGACCTGTGAGTGTTAATCACATGGCGATGTGAACTAGATTATTGACTCTAGTGCAAGTGGGAGACTGTTGGAAATATGCCCTAGAGGCAATAATAAATTGGTTATTATTATATTTCCTTGTTCATGATAATCGTTTATTATCCATGCTAGAATTGTATTGATAGGAAACTCAGATACATGTGTGGATACATAGACAACACCATGTCCCTAGTAAGCCTCTAGTTGACTAGCTCGTTGATCAATAGATGGTTACGGTTTCCTGACCATGGACATTGGATGTCGTTGATAACGGGATCACATCATTAGGAGAATGATGTGATGGACAAGACCCAATCCTAAGCCTAGCACAAAGATCGTGTAGTTCGTATGCTAAAGCTTTTCTAATGTCAAGTATCATTTCCTTAGACCATGAGATTGTGCAACTCCCGGATACCGTAGGAGTGCTTTGGGTGTGCCAAACGTCACAACGTAACTGGGTGGCTATAAAGGTACACTACAGGTATCTCCGAAAGTGTCTGTTGGGTTGGCACGAATCGAGACTGGGATTTGTCACTCCGTGTAAACGGAGAGGTATCTCTGGGCCCACTCGGTAGGACATCATCATAATGTGCACAATGTGATCAAGGAGTTGATCACGGGATGATGTGTTACGGAACGAGTAAAGAGACTTGCCGGTAACGAGATTGAACAAGGTATCGGGATACCGACGATCGAATCTCGGGCAAGTATCGTACCGCTAGACAAAGGGAATTGTATACGGGATTGATTGAATCCTTGACATCGTGGTTCATCCGATGAGATCATCGTGGAGCATGTGGGAGCCAACATGGGTATCCAGATCCCGCTGTTGGTTATTGACCGGAGAGTTGTCTCGGCCATGTCTGCATGACTCCCGAACCCGTAGGGTCTACACACTTAAGGTTCGATGACGCTAGGGTTATAGGGAAAGTATGTACGCGGTTACCGAATGTTGTTCGGAGTCCCGGATGAGATCCCGGACGTCACGAGGAGTTCCGGAATGGTCCGGAGGTAAAGATTAATATATAGGAAGTATGGTTTTGGCCACCGGAAGTGTTCCGGGCATCACCGGTAGTGTACCGGGACCACCGGAGGGGTCCGGGGGTCCACCAGGTGGGGCCACCAGCCCCGGAGGCCTACATGGGCCAATAGTGGGAAGGGACCAGCCCCTAGGTGGGCTGGGGCGCCTCCCACCAAGGCCCAAGGCGCCTCCAAGAGGGGAGGGGGGCAAACCCTAGGGCAGATGGGCCCTAAGGCCCACCTCAGGTCCGCCTCCCCCTCTCCCCCTTGTGGCCGCCACCCTAGATGGGATCTAAGGCTGCCGCCACCCCTAGGGAGGAAACCCTAGGTGGGGGCGCTTCCCTCCCTCTCCCCCTATAAATAGTGGAGGCAAAGGGGCAGCCCAACACATGAAGTTCCTCCCCTGTTGGCGCAGCCCTACCCCTCTCCCTCCACGTCTCTCGTAGTGCTTGGCGAAGCCCAGCTGGAGTCCCGCGCTCCTACACCACCACCACGCCGTTGTGCTGCTGCTGGATGGAGTCTTCCCCAACCTCTCCTTCTCCCCTTGCTGGATCAAGGCGTAGGAGACGTCACCGGGTTGTACGTGTGTGGAACGCGGAGGTGCCGTCCGTTCGGCACTAGGATCATCGGTGATTTGGATCACGACGAGTACGACTCCATCAACCCGTTCACTTGAACGCTTCCGCTTAGCGATCTAAAAGGGTATGTAGATGCACTCTCCTTCCCCTCGTTGCTAGATTACTCCATAGATTGATCTTGGTGATGCGTAGAAAATTTTAAATTTCTGCTACGATCCCCAACAAGGGAAGAATCTGAGAACGCAGAAACAGAGAGAGACAGAGAGATAGATCCAATCTCGGAGGGGCTCTCGCCCCTCCCGTGCCATGGAGGCCATGGACCAGAGGGGAAAGCCTTCTCCCATCTAGGGAGGAGGTCAAGGAAGAAGAAGAAGGAGGGGGGCTCTCTCCCCCTAGCTTCCGGTGGCGCCGGAACACCGCCGGGGGCCATCATCATCACCACGATCTACACCAACACCTCCGCCATCTTCACCAACATCTCCATCACCTTCCCCCCTCTATCTACGGTGGTCCACTCTCCCGCAAACCGCTGTACCCTCTACTTGAACATGGTGCTTCATGCTTCATATTATTATCCAATGATGTGTTGCCATCCTATGATGTCTGAGTAGATTTTCGTTGTCCTATCGGTGGTTGATGAATTTCTATGATTGATTTAATTTTCTTGTGTTTGTGTTGCTGTCCTTTGGTGCCCATCATATGATTGCACGCGTTGATCACACCCTATGGTTAGTTGTATGTTGATAGGACTATGTATTGGAGGGCAAGAGTGACAGAAGCTTCAACCTAGCATAGAAATTGATGCATACGGAATTGAAGGGAGACCAATATATCTTAATGCTATGGTTGGGTTTTACCTTAATGAAAATTAGTAGTTGCGGATGCTTGCTAATAGTTCCAATCATAAGTGCATAGAATTCCAAGTCAGGGATGACATGCTAGCTGTGGCCCCTCCCACATAATACTTGCTATCGGTCTAGTAAAGTAGTCAATTGCTTAGGGACAATTTCGCAACTCCTACCACCACTTTTCCACACTCGCTATATTTACTTTATTGCTTCTTTACTTACAACAGCCCCTACCTTTTATTTACTTGCTCTTTATTATCTTGCAAACCTATCCAACAACACCTACAAAGTACTTCTAGTTTCATACTTGTTCTAGGAAAAGCGAACGTCAAGCGTGTGTAGAGTTGTATCGGTGGTCGATAGAACTTGAGGGAATATTTTTTCTACCTTTAGCTCCTCGTTGGGTTCGACACTCTTACTTATCGAAAACTGTTGCGATCCCCTATACTTGTGGGTTATCATTATACGATATGCATCACAGCAATCTCATATTATCTATTAACCAACACAAAGACTTCAAAGAGTGCCCAATTTTTTACCAGAACAAGACGAAAACGTGTCCACCCCTATCATTTCACTGGGTCAGAACTCCAAGTTGAACCCAAAACATAATCAAGTGGATCACATTGATATATGTCACACAATAAGCATCAACACATACATCAAGTGTTCTCAATAAAACTCAATCGATAAGATAACTTCAGGGAAAACTCATCCATTACAAGAGAGCAGAGGGAGAAACTCATAGGATCCAAGCTATATAGCAAAGCTCGCGAACATCGATCATCATAACCACTCAAGATCACGAGAAGGTAGAGATCCAAGAGAGAGAGAGAGAGATCAAACACATAGCTACTGGTACATACCCTCAGCCCGAGGGAGAACTACTCCCTCCTCATCAATGGAGAGCTGGGTGATGAGAAGCCCTCGGAAGATCCCCCTCCGGCAGGAGTGTCGGAACGGGCCTAAGAGGATTTTGGTGGTACGGAAGCTTGGCGGGGAAATTATTTGCTCCCCGAGTTCGGGTATTAGAGCATATATAGGAAAGAAGTAATCAGGGGAGTCCGAGGGCCATGAGGTGGGGCGGCCAGGGGGAGTGCGCGCCTCCCTCTCGTTGGCGCCTCGGAGCTTCCTGACGTACTCCAAGTCTCCAGGATTAGTTTCTTCCAAAAATAACTCTCCGAAGGTTTCATCCGTTTGGACTCCGGTTTGGATATTCCTTTTCTTCAAAACCCTAAATAGGCAAAAAAAACAGCAATTCTGGGCTGGCCTCCGTGTTAATACGTTAGTTCCAAAAATAATATAGAAGTGGTAAAAAGCCAATTAATGTCCAAAACAGTAGATAATATTAGCATGGAGCAATCAAAAATTATAGATACGTTGGAGACGTATCAGCATCCCCAAGCTTAATTCCTGCTCGTCCTCGAGTAGGTAAATGATAAAAACAGAATTTTTGATTTGGACTGCTACCTAACATAATCATCAATATAATCTTCTTTATCGTGGCAAGAATATTCAGATCCATAAGATTCAAGACAAAAGTTTAATATTGACATAAAATAATAATACTTCAAGCATACTAACAAAGTAATCATGTCTTCTCAAAATAACATGGCCAAAGAAAGTTATCCCTACAAAATCATATAGTCTAGCTATGCTCTATCTTCATCACACAAAATATTTAAATCATGCACAACCCCGATGACAAGCCAAGCAATTGTTTCATACTTTTGATGTTCTCAAACTTTTTCAATCTTCACGCAATACATGAGCGTGAGCCATGGACATAGCACTATAGGTGGAATAGAATGGTGGTTGTGGAGAAGACAAAAAGGGAGAAGATAGTCTCACATTAACTAGGCGTATCAACGGGCTATGGAGATGCCCATCAATAGATATCAATGTGAGTGAGTAGGGATTGCCATGCAACGGATGCACTAGAGCTATAAGTGTATGAAAGCTCAACAAAAGAAACTAAGTGGGTGTGCATCCAACTTGCTTGATCACGAAGACCTAGGGAATTTTGAGGAAGCCCATCATTGGAATATACAAGCCAAGTTCTATAATGAAATAATCCCACTAGTATATGAAAGTGACAACATAAGAGACTCTCTATCATGAAGATCATGGTGCTACTTTGAAGCACAAGTCTGGTAAAAGGATAGTAGCATTGCCCCTTCTCTCTTTTTCTCTCATTTTTTTCTTTTTTTTCCTTTTTTTATTTGGGCCTTTTCTCTTTTTTATGGCCTCTTTTTTTCCTTTTTATTTATTTTTCATCCGGAGTCTCATCCCGACTTGTGGGGGAATCATAGTCTCCATCATCCTTTCCTCACATGGGACAATGATCTAATAATGATGACCATCACACTTTTATTTACTTACAACTCAATACTTAGAACAAAATATGACTCTATGTGAATGCCTTCGGCGGTGTATCGGGATGTACAATGATGCATGAGTGACATGTATGAAATTATGAACGGTGGCTTTGCCACAAATACGATGTCAACTACATGATCATGCAAAGCAATATGACAATGATGAAGCGTGTCATAATAATGGAACGGTGGGAAGTTGCATGGCAATATATCACGGAATGGCTATGGAAATGCCATAATAGGTAGGTATGGTGGCTGTTTTGAGGAAGGTATATGGTGGGTTTATGGTATCGGCAAAAGTTGTGCGAACCTAGAGAGGCTAGAAATGGTGGAAGGGTGAGAGTGCGTATAATCCATGGACTCAACATTTGTCATAAAGAACTCACATACTTATTGCAAAAATCTATTAGTTCAAAACGAAGTATTACGTGCATGCTCCTAGGGGGATAGATTGGTAGGAAAAGACCATCGCTCGTCCCCGACCGCCACTCATAAGGAAGACAATCAATAAATAAATCATGCTCCAACTTCATCACATAACGGTTCACCATACGTGCATGCTACGGGAATCACAAACTTCAACACAGGTATTTCTCAAATTCACAACTACTCAACTAGCATGACTCTAATATCACCATCTCCATATCTCAAAACAATTATCAAGTATCAAACTGTAACATCCCAAACTTTCAATTTGGAATGTTTTACAATTATTAGCTAAGCATCTATGCATTCTGTTTGATTTGAGTGACATTTGGAAATTTTCAGAGGCTTTTGAATTTTGGTTGAATTTGGATTCAACTTGGCATTTGAAAATCTACCTCAATATCCCTGACAAATACTTGAGAAAAAATATGAGAGGAGCTAACATGACACTCCAAAAATGTCAGAAGAAAATATTGCCAAAAGGTTTGAATTCAAATTTGAATTTTATTTGGAGTTTGCAGAAAATGTTTTTTTTAGTTTCTGTTTTGCCTCAATAAAAATGTCCACGCTATAGGATTAATTCCCCTGAGAATTTTGATATATATATGTCCTATATAAAAATATTATAGATTTCTCTTATTTTATTTTATTTTCTCTCTGCCTTAATTCAAAAAAAAGGAAAAGGCCCAGGCGCGAGCCAGGCCAACCGGCCCAGCCGACGCCCGAGCCAGCAAGCCCAGCAGCGCCGAGCCGCAGCCCACCAGCGACCGAGCCGGCCTGCCCTAGCGCTCGGTTCGCCGCCTCCTCTCCCTCTCTCACCGACGCGCCGGCCCCACCCCTTCTCTTTCCCCTCGCCCACGCTATGCCGCGCCAGAGCGCGCTCGACGCCGCCGCCGCGTCCAAATTCAACGGGATCACGATCCCGAGTCGCCCCCTGCTCCAAGTTGATTCCCTATAAATAGCCCTACCCCTCCTCTCTCGATCCTCCTAAAACCCTAAACTTGAAACCCACCACCGCCCACGCCCTTGCCGAACGCATCTCGCCGCCGTCGCCTCGGTTCGCCGCCACTCCCGACGCCGGTGAGCCCTCTCTACCCCTCTAAGCACCTTCACCTGAAACCCCTCTTCGTTACGCACCTCTTTGAGACCCTCTCATCGCCCAGGAACGACCGAAGCCGCCGCCCCGAGCATCACCGCCCGTCACCGGAGTTGCAGAGCACCAGGAGCCCCGCCGAGCTCGTCCCACTCGCCTCTGTCGTCCCCGAGCTCCACTGACTCCATCCCCGACCTTCGCTCGAGCTGCCGCACCCGCCTGACGACTCCGCCGCCGCCCCGGACCACCGGAGCACCCCCGCCACGGTCACCTGAGCCGTCGTCGTCCGTCGTCGCCGCTGTAAGCCACCGGACCTCCCTCCACCGTTCGATCTGCAATGCACGGCTTAGATTAGACTAGCGAATGGGTAGGTTTTTTAGACCGGTTTTATTTCACGGTTTGTTTCCGGTTTATTTACTAGGTTTAGTTAGACCGGCCCGATTGGTTTATTCTGCTAGCCCGTTTACGGTTCAGTTAAAGATCGCTCGCGCGTTAGATGGTTTTAGAGCGCTCACTGTTTCGGCCCGTTAGCGCGTTAGTTGTTTTAGTTTTATTTTAGTTTCTGTTTTTAAAACAGAATAGTTCCAATCTTGAAAAATCTATATCTTTGAAGTTATTTAATATTTTTAGTTGATTCTTTTTGCTCTAGTTTGCAAATTTCCTATAGCTGCTGTAGAAAATTAGATTCGGCCATGTTTAGGTTTTTAAAAATTGTTTTATATTAGTTTAGTCAGATTAGTTTTTCTGCTTTAAATCGAGTTAGGATTATTTTATTTTAGTGATTCTTTTTGTCACTGCTTTGTTTTGACCTTGTCTAGCAGTAGTAATTTATTTGGGCATTTATAGTCTTTATTAAAAATAGTTTTTATGCGAAAACAAGCCTTTCTAGTTTATTTAGCTTGCTGTTGTTTTCTGCTGTTCTAGTTTTTTCAAAAAATTTATTTTACCTATGTTATAATTTATTTTAGGTTAGTTTCTGTAGTTACAGAGGGTGAACTTTTATTTGCAGAAAAAAATGTTTATTTTATTTTTCTTGCTAGTTGTTGGCTTGGAGTTCTTTGAGTTTTCTTTGGTTTTGGGTTTGATTGTTTTGTATGATTTATGTTAGCATGTTGTTACGTTAAGTGATTGTATGGTTGTATGCTTATATATTTTTGTTTGACTCGATAGAATTTCTGAAGTGCGAAGCTTGCTATCTCGAGTCACTAGCGTTTGAAGACCATCAGCCAGGCAAGTCATTTGATCATGTTTTACAATACCTATGATTTTGTTGCATTAGAATTATTCCTCCCCACCATGCATGCAGTAGGAGAATTTTAAGTTATGTTCTTGAGTAGTATCATGAGGTAGGATGAACCCAATTTCCCTTGTTACCATTGCCCGGGACGTTTGCTATGCTCGTAGACGGGGTTGGTTAAGTGATTCATAAGGGAGATGTGAGAGTCAAGATGATGACAACCCCATGACTTCAAGCTCAAGATGGACTTCAAATTCACTAATGGGTGGAGGACGATTGACGGGCACCCTAGAGAAACCAGCGGATGGCCGGGATGCATGGAGAAGTGCCATGACATCTTGCGGAAAGATTCACCCAGCCACGAAGAGACGGATGGATACACCTTGACCGGAAGCTTACCTGTGCAGCCGCAAACCATTATGGGCTCTGGCTGGGTTGACCCTAGGCGTGACTCTGGACGGACGGTGCCAGCAGATGTAGAAGAACGGTAGGACATGGATGGGCACCGGCAGTGCCCAGAGAAACTCTACAGAAGACCCTGTTTCGTTCATCCCATCTTCAAACACCAGGCAGTGCGAGGACATAAAGGAGGGAACGATTCTTGCGGGTAAAGTGCACAAGACTCTGCAGAGTAACAACCTAATCGATTAGCCGTGTCCCCGGTTACGGATAAATGAGCCTCTGGAAATTGGAGTATTTCGGAAATCTCAACACCGAATTTAATAAATTAATTGAGGGGTTATTTAATAATTAGGAATGAGACATTGGTTGGCGGAACCATCTCAATAACAACTAACATTTTGTAGTAATTGCAAGAAAGTCCTTTTGTCGTAGGGAAAAATTGGCTTTTTCGCAAAAACATAAAACTTAGAGCCCCACAGCCAAATTGCATATAGTGTTAGCATTATTATTGTTGTTCTATCTATGACTTGCCGGCATATTCAAAATGCTGACCTACACGGCTGCAATGTCTTATGTTGTAGAGGAGTTTTCCGACCAGGAGTGAGGCTACGATCTATGCTTGGCAATTGCCCTATGGAGTCGGATGGACTCTCTATTCGTCTACGCTTCCGCAGCTTTATTTAGTTTATTTCTCATGAGTTGGCCTTCGGCCAAATTTATTCCATTGTAATAAAGACTCGATATGAGAATCGTGTAATAAATTCAGGTGTGATTGAACTTTGAATCTTTTCATCAATGTACTGTGTGTGCCAGCATGATCTTGGGATGGTACAGCTACACAGAGACTTGACCGATTTTGGGCCGGGTCGCTACACAAACTTCTCATGGTATTCAATGCACTTTATATGAAGGTTTTCATTATATCCCTCTTGGATGCCTATCATATTAGGACTAATTTCATAACCAAAGCAAACTACCATGCTGTTCTAAAGACTCTCAAAATAATATAAGTGAAGCACGAGAGTTCATCTATTTCTTCAAAATAAAACCACCGCCGTGCTCTAAAACGATATAAGTGAAGCACTAGAGCAAATGACAAACTACTCCAAAAGATATAATTGAAGATCAATGAGTAGTCGAATAATTATGTAACTGTACGAAGACTCTCTAACATTTAATAATTTCAGATCTTGGTATTTTATTCAAACAGCAAGCAAAACAAAACAAAATAAAATAAAATGACACTCCAAGAAAAACACATATCATGTGGCGAATACAAATGTAGCTCCAAGTAAAGTTACCGATGAACGAAGACGAAAGAGGGGATGCCATCCGGGGCATCCCCAAGATTAGGCTCTTGGTTGTCCTTGAATATTACCTTGGGGTGCCTTGAGCATCCCCAAGCTTAGGCTCTTGCCACTCCTTATTCCATAGTCCATCGAATCTTTACCCAAAACTTGAAAACTTCACAACACAAAACTTAACAAAAAACTCGTAAGCTCCGTTAGTATAAGAAAATAAATCACCACTTAGGTACTGTTGTGTACTCATTCCAAATTCATATTGGTGTAATATCTACTTTATTCCAACTCATCTATGGTTCATACCCTCCAATACTACTCATAGATTCATCAAAATAAGCAAACAACACATAGAAAACAGAATCTGTCAAAAACAGAACAGTCTGTAGTAATCTGGATCAAACGTATACTTCTGGAACTCATAAAATTCTAAAATAAATTGGTGGACTTGAGGAATTTGTCTATTAATCATCTTCAAAAAGAATAAACTTAATAGCACTCTCCAGTAAAAAATGGTAGCTAATCTCGTGAGCGCCAAAGTTTCAGTTTTTACAGCAAGATCACAAAGACTTCACCCAAGTCTTCCCAAAGGTTCTACTTGGCACAAACACTAATTAAAAAACAAAAACACAACCATAACAGAGGCTAGATGAATTATTTATTATTAAACAGGAACAAAAAGCAAGGAACAAAAATAAAAATTGGGTTGCCTCCCAACAAGCGCTATCGTTTAACGCCCCTAGCTAGGCATGATGATTTCAATGATACTCACATAAAAGATAAGGATTAAGACATAAATAGAGCATCATGAAGAATATGACTAGCAAATTTAAGTCTAACCCACTTCCTATGCATAGGGATTTTGTGAGAAAACAACTTATGAGAACAAGAATCAACTTGCATAGGAAGGTAAAACAAGCATAACTTCCGAATTTTAAGCACATAGAGAGGAAACTTGATATTATTGCAATTCCTACAAGCATATGTTCCTCCCTCATAATAATTTTCAGTGGCATCATGAATGAATTCAACAATATAACCAGCACCTAAAGCATTCTTTTCATGATCTACCAGCATAGAAATTTTATTACTCTCCACATAAGCAAAATTCTTCTCATTCGGAATAGTGGGAGTATCATAAGAGACTCGAATACTATAAATTGTTTCCATGTTGAAAGAATAAGGTTCATAAAAAGGGTAATCATAATCATGACAAGTTTTATAAATATAATCATCATTACTTTTTATAGCATACGTGTCATCACAATAATCATCATAAGTAGCAACTTTGTTCTCATCATAATCAATTGAAACCTCTTCCAAGATAGTGGAATCATTACTAAATAAAGTCATGACCTCTCCAAATCCACTTTCATAATTGCCACAATAAGATTCAACACCCTCCAAAATAGTGGGATCATTACTTCCTAAAGTTGACACTCTTCCAAATCCACTTTCATCAATATAATCATCATAAGTAGGAGGCTTGCTATAATAAATTTGCATATCAAAACTTGGAAGACTACAAATATCACCCCAAGCTTGGGACTAACATTAATTGAAGGAAATACATTCTCAAACATGTCATTCTCATCAAACATAGCATCCCCAAGCTTGGGCCTTTTCGTATCATAAGCATAATCACTCTCATCATTAATAGTATGGATAGCACCAATAGTATAGCAATTATCATCATCACAATGAGTGATAGGGGCAAAATCATTTGGAAGGGATACCTCTTTACCTTTACTTCTCCGTCTTTTCTTTTTCTTCTTCACATTATGTGTGGGTTTAATCCTCTTTTCGGAACTCCTTATTGATGATATTGGTTGAATAGAAGGCTCCTCCTCGTTACCTGATTCATCATAAGAAATTATAGGAGGATATTGGGAAGCCTCTTTCCTTTCATTAGTATTCTCTTCATCCTCTATTTGTTTTGTTTTCTTTATGTAATTGGCAATATAAGGATTTTCAATGCAATTCACCGCACAATACATAAAAATTTCTTCTAGATCAATATCGAGGAATTTCTCATGGTTATATTCTGGAATATGCTTAGTTATACGTTTCTTTTCTTCATAACCCAAAATCAAACTAAGTTCATTATGATGTGCAAGGTAAATCAAATCATCACAATTTTTGGACACAATAAGATCATGAAACAATTTTCATTTGAGATTTGAATGACCATGTTCATTGCAAAGTTCACAAATATGGTGAAGAATTTTAAATTTTCAGCACAAACATCTAGCCTCTCTTGCAACCATTTAGTTTCCAAATACTTATGCCTCTTGCAAAATCTATTTTCCCCAATTGGTGTGTACTTGCAAGCTCTATATATTCCACAAAAGTTGACATGCTTATAAGAGACATTTTCATCATGACTAGTGCAATCATCATTAGTACTATGGATATTCAAGGAGTTCATACTAACAACATTGCAATCATGCTCATCATTCAAAGATTTAGTGCCAAACATTTTGTAGACTTCTTCTTCTAGCACTTGAGCACAATTTTCCTTTCCATCATTATCACGAAAGATATTAAAAAGATGAAGCGTATGAGGCAAAATCAATTCCATTTTTTGTAGTTTTCTTTTAGAACTAAACTAGTGCTAAAACAAGAAACAAAAAGATTCGATTGCAAGATCTAAAGATATACCTTCAAGCACTCACCTACCCAGCAACCGCGCCAGAAAAGAGCTTGATGTCTACTACACAACCTTCTTCTTGTAGACGTTGTTGGGCCTCCAAGTGTAGAGGTTTGTAGGACAATAGCAAATTTTCCTCAAGTGGATGACCTAAGGTTTATCAATCCGTGGGAGGCGTAGGATGAAGATGGTCTCTCTCAAGCAACCCTGCAACCAAATAACAAAGAGTCTCTTGTGTCCCCAACACACCTAATACAATGGTAAATTGTATACGTGCACTAGTTCGGCGAAGAGATGGTGATACAAGTGCAATATGGATAGTAGATAATGGTTTTTGTAATCAAGAAATATAAAAACAGCAAGGTAGCAAACGATAAAAGTGAGCACAAACGGTATTGCAATGCATTGAAACAAGGCCTAGGGCTCATACTTTCACTAGTGCAAGTTCCCTCAACAATAATAACATAATTGGATCATATAACTATCCCTCAACATGCAAGAAAGAGTCACTCCAAAGTCACTAATATGGGAGAACAAACGAAGAGATTATGGTAGGGTTCGTACTAGAATAACACCTTAAGACACAAATCAACCAAAACCCTAATGTCACCTAGATACTCCTATGTCACCTCAAGTATCCATGGGTATGATTATACGATATGCATCACACAATCTCAGATTCATCTATTCAACCAACACAAAGAACTTGAAAAAGTGCCCCAAAGTTTCTACCGGAGAGTCAAGACGAATATGTGTGCCAACCCCTATGCATGAGTTCACGAGGTCACGGAACACGCAAGTTGATCAGCAAAACATACATCAAGTGGATCACATGATATCCCATTGTCACCACAAATAAGCACGTGCAGGACATACATCAAGTGTTCTCAAATCCTTAAAGACTCAATCCGATAAGATAACTTCAAAGGGAAAACTCAATCCATTACAAGAGAGCAGAGGGGGATAAACATCATAGGATCCAACTATAATAGCAAAGCTCGCGATACATCAAGATCGTACCACCTCAAGAACACGAGAGAGAGAGAGAGAGAGAGAGAGAGAGAGAGAGAGAGAGAGAGAGAGAGAGAGAGAGAGAGAGATCAAACACATAGCTACTGGTACAAACCCTCAGCCCCGAGGGAGAACTAATCCCTCCTCGTCATGGAGAGCGCTAGGATGATGAAGATGGCCACCGGAGAGGGATTCCCCCCTCAGGCAGGGTGCCGGAACAGGTCTAGATTGGTTTTCGGTGGCTACGGAGGCTTCTGGCGGCGGAACTCCCGATCCATTCTGCCCCCCCTCCCCGATGTTTTTAGGGTATATGGACATATATAGGCGAAAGAAGTCGGTCAGGAGAGTCACGAGGGGCCCACGAGGGTGGGGGCGCGCCTCCCTGCCTCGTGGCCACCTCGAAGCTTCCCTGACATATACTCAAAGTCTCCTGGATTGCTTCCGTTCCAAAAATAACTCTCCCGAAGGTTTCATTCCGTTTGGACTCCGTTTGATATTCTTTTTTTTTGAAACACTAAAATAGGCAAGAAAACAACAATTTGGACTGGCCCTCCGGTTAATATGTTAGTCCCAAAAATAATATGAAAGTGTATCATAAAGCCCATAAACATGCAAAACAGATAATATAATAGCATGGAACAATCAAAAATTATAGATACGTTGGAGATGTATCAGTCGCACCGCGTCACACCCATTCTCGGTCGCACCACAACACCGAAGCCTTCCATCTCCAATGCCGGCAATGTTGGTTGCAGCTTTTCGCCAGCGTGGTTCCAGCTTTTCGACATCATGGTTCTAGCAAAAAAGCCAGCTGGTTGCAGCATCGAGCCCGCCATCTCCATCGCCTGCAACGCTGGTTGCGGCTTTTCGCCAACATGGTTCCAGCAAAAAAGCCAGACGGTTGCAGCATCGGAACTTCTCGTCTCCGTCACCGGCGGCTTCTGGTTTTGCAGCGCCGATGGATTGTTGTCCGGTCACTGCCATGGCTATTTCAGCCGTGCCATGCCACACCACCGGTCCGATGGCCACCAACGCTCTCTATTTGCAACACCGCCCTCCCTCATCCATGGGTGAGGGAGGAGCTGTGCAAGCACCGCATCAGGATAACTCCCTGGGGAATATTGTCGTGGCGTGGCTGGCCATGGATGGCAAGCAATAGTTGCGGTTGGATGGGATTGGAATTAGAGAGATTGGGGGAAGGGATTGGAGAACGAGTAGTTGCACAACCAAGAGAGAAAGGATAAGAGGATGAGAGGAGGCAGTGGGGTGGACCCATATGCCCACGCTGAGCGATCGAAAATGGGTGTGACGCGGCACAACCGGCCGGCGCCCCGGCCCTAAATGTTTTCCTTTTCATCTACTATTCGTTCTCTCCCCCCTTTCTGCTCTCTCGTTCTTCGCCGTTCTTCGTGTTGAAGATCTATGAATCCCGAGGCTTTATAGGCGGTTGAACCAACCTAGGGCAGCCCATAGTCGCCGCACTCCCTGACGGGGTCCCTCCCGGGTGTGTGGGGTTTCGGGTCTTCAAATATTCTCACCAGTCGTCTTGCGAATAATGCTTCCGGTGAGACTCCTACAACGTGAGATGTTGTGCATCACCCACGGCCTAGAGGGTGCACATGACGTGTTCGTGTGCGAACAGTTTTCATATTAGTTGTTGATCCGCTGGATTTTCACATCGTGCATAGATCTTCTGGCAGAAGCATTGTGTGTGGAGCAGTTTTGTATTGATTTCATGTTCGTGCGCTAGTTGGTTTCAGGGCCTTCTGTTCGTGCGCGAGTTGGTTTTCAGTTTGGGGACAAACCCAACACGCACCGGTGGATCTACATGCAGGCAAAAGCGTGCCGTGGCCCGCCCTGCCCATAATAATAATAAGCAAAGAAGAAAACTATGTATGCCGAGTCCACTCCGTCTGTGAGGCATCAGGAGCTTGGGTGCTCACGAGAGACTTTCCTCTGCTTAGCTTCCGTGTGTGAATGCCCAGTCCACCAGCAGGCCAAATTCCGCCACATCCAACACTGCATTATGTACATTTATTCCCGATTCAGCCACGCCAAGATGCTTCAGATTCAGCCATGCCACGGTACAGCTGCACCGTCGCACATGAATTGTGCACATGATAATTTCCTTTGTTTCTCCTAATTGTTGTTCACGGCATCATCTCAAATTCTCAAGACCAACTTTTTTATAGGCCCCTTTCAAATAAACAAGGCTATAGTTGTCTGAAATTCGCAGTTATCAATCTGGTAGCATGAATTATTCAATTGTTTGCAAAGTTTCACATATTGTAATTTATGTATACTAAATAACTGGCCATGGGTAAGGTTAGTCAGCGAAGAATTTGTTTGATTTTCAAAAGAAAATGAGATGGTTGATAAGTTTTCAAGATAACTAGCACTGACTAATGCCTAGTACTAGTATTGAAGTAGCTTGGTTTAGAATTTGATTTTTTTTTCTTCATTAGATTGTCCCACCCAACTCTTTCTTTGTAGCTCCGCCACTGCCACCACCTTCTGCGGTAGTCACGGCGTCAAGGAGCACGGTAGGGTCCACCACGTTTCGAAACGCTAAGGCGGCAGGGGCGATCGCGAGGCGATCGGTTTCTGTGCTAGGGTTAGGGTTTCGTCTATGGGGGTGGTTGGGCTCCGACGGTCTATAGGGCAGCGACTGCGTCTCCCTGTTCTCCGGCCGGTGGGCGACTGCTCTCCCCTGCGATCAAGTGGACCTGGTGGCGGGGGCGACTGCGCACGGTTCGGCGGCGTCTCCACGGGCGTCTTCTTCTGCGGCGCCCGGGAAGGCGGCGACGCCGCTGGTCCGAAAGGAGGGTTCTTCTGCCATATCCCCTGGGGGGAATAAGACCCTGGACTCAGCGGCGAGCTTGTCGGAGAGGCTTGGCGGCATGGTGCTGATGGACAAGGAGGTGCAAGGCTTTGTTTTTGAAGATCCTGGTCCTAGATTCCAGAAGCGATGCCGATGGATGGCAGTGGGCAAGGTATGTTCTGTAAGGCCTATGAAGATGTCTGCGGTGGAGATGACGATGCCTAGAGCCTGGGGCTTGCACAGGGAAGCGAAGTTCAGCGAGATTGGTCCCAATATCATCATGGTGCAGTTTGGAAGTGAGGGCGATTGGAGACATGTGCTGAACAATGGCCCATGGCAATTCGATTTTAGTGTTCTGATTATGAAGGACTATGAGGGGAGCATCAGACCGTCGGAGATGGTTGTTGACAGGGTTGATGGGGTGCGGGTTCTCGACTTGCCCCCGGATAGGAGAACAGAGGCTTTCGGCAAGGCGCTTGGGAACTGGCTGGGCGACATTGTTAGGGTTGATGTTGACAGAGAGGGTTTTGCCAGAGGAGGATTTCTGAGGGTGAGGGACACAATCTCTGTTTTTGATCCTTTGGTCCGTGGTTTCTACCTCAAGAAGTCCAAGGAGGATAAGGAGACGACATGGTTTGACTTCTACTATGAGAAGATACCTCATTTTTGTTTCGACTGCGGGCGCTTGGTGCACAATGGTGACCGTTGTGAGCCTCCGATTGGGTCGGCAGATGAGTGGGGCAGCTGGTTAAGGGCTTCTCCGGGAAGGAATGCGTCGGCAGGGGATGGAACAACTGGGGGATCGGGCAGCCAAAGCAGTCGCGGTGGTAGTCACACTGGTGATCCCACGAAGTCTCGCTACTCAAACCCGAGAGTGAGAAATTTGCCAACAAGGAGGAATTTAAATGCTGAGCTATCAGGTTCGGGTGACGCTCGCACTGGCGAAAGTCACGTTCATGCTGATGCTGAGTCTAACAGCCCGGGTAAAGCTAAACTGCAATCGAGACTTGGTGCAGATCAGAGGAGGGATCTTCGTGATAGTCTTGAGAAGCGGCGGGAGTATGATCTGCGACACAAGTGGAGCAATAATACAGCGGAGGCGTCTGGAGGGAACGGAGTTCAGCCATGGATGGCAGGGGTAAGGGCAAGGAGGAAGAATATGATGGCAGGTTTTAGGGGGGTTTTGAAAGGGGAGCGTGGAGTGGAGACGGAGATAGGAGGGACACATATGGGAGGCAGAGAGGCACCTATAGAAGGAGATTCAGAGATGACTTGGATAGGAGGTCGAGCTATGAACTGCGTGATAGTTTTTTTGGTGACAATAGGAAGCGCAGAACGAAACAAGTGTGGGTAGCAAAGGGAGAGAATGATGCCTTCATTCGCGAAACGAGACAGTAAACGTCATCGGTGTTTGAGCGCATCTCTGGAAAGAATGGATCATCATCGGCGGACCCTGGTCTCCAGGGCCGCCGGTCCCAATGAATATCTTGGCCTGGAACTGTCGAGGCTTGGGGTTGGACTCGACAGTAGGCGAACTGCGCGACCTGGTACGGTCCCACAACCCAGCGGTGGTGTTTTTATCGGAGACAAAGAAGAAGTCTAGGGGTATGGAGAAGCTGATGTGGAGTTTAGGGTTCAGGTGTGGTGTGGCTATGGATTGTCAAGGGCTGAGCGGTGGATTAGCTCTCTGGTGGAGAGAGCATGTGCATGTTTCTATTCGGCCGTTCTGCCAATATTTCATTGATGCGGAGGTGGTGTTGAATGGCAATTCCCTTAGGGTCACTGGATTCTATGGGGAACCACGGATGGAACTAAGGAAGAAATCTTGGGATGCGATCCGATATTTACGAGCCCAGGATAACTTGCCGTGGATTTGTGTTGGTGACTTTAACGAAGCATTGTTTCAAGCGGATCAGACCAAAGGTAATCCGAGGAGTTTTAACCAAATGGAAGATTTTCGTGATTGTTTAGCTGAATGTGGATTGGCCGATCTAGGCTTTTCGGGTTACCAATTCACCTGGGATAACAAGAGGGAAGGAGATGACAATATTCAGGTTAGGTTGGATAGGGCAGTGTGTAACGGAGATTTCTTGTCTATATTTCCAGAGACACGGGTTGAGCACTTGATGACGGAGGAGTCGGATCATCAGGCCATCTTGGTGTGTGCCATGGAGACAGCTCCAAGTGAGCACGCCCGCGGCCCGAGGCCTTTCCGGTTCGAGGAAGCTTGGACGCGTCATGATCAGTACGATAGTATGGTGGAGGATGCGTGGATGGGAGCGGGCAGTAGGGAGAAGGACATAGCGGCTGTGTGTCAGCGTTTAGCTCGAACGGCTGGTAGCATGCAATTATGGGCAAGGGAGATCTTTGGTTCGATCAAAAAGCAAATTAAGGGGCTTAAGACGCAGCTCACCGATGCTAAGATCCGTGCGAGGACCACTGGGTACTCACAGGAAATCAAGGAGATTGAGGAGAAGTTGCGGGAGGTGTTTGAGCGGGAGGAGATATTCTATCGTCAGAGGTCCCGTATTGACTGGCTCAAGGCTGGGGATCAAAACACCCAATATTTCCAGAATAGAGCTACTCACAGGAAGAGGAAGAATACAATCAGGGCACTCAAGAGGGAGGACGGGTCTAGGTGTACTGTGGAGGAGGAAATGAGGGAGATGGCAGCGTCTTTTTACGAGAATTTGTTCACCTCTGAGGGGTCAACCAGGGCAGACACTTTATTGGATAGCATTATGCCGCTTGTTAACCCTCTCATGAATGACAAGTTGTCTTCCCCGATCACGGACAAGGAGATTGAAGTTGCATTGTTTCAGATGGGACCGACCAAATCGCCGGTGCTGGATGGCTTCCCTGCGTTGTTCTACCAGCGACACTGGTCCTTGGTTAGAGATGATGTATGTGGTGCTGTCCGGAAGTTTCTCATGGGGGAGACTGCGCCGGAGGATTTTAATGAGACTGTGATTGTGATGATCCCGAAAGTCAACTCACCGGAGTTGCTCTCGCAGTTTAGGCCGATTAGCCTATGTAATGTCTTGTATAAAATCGCTACAAAAGTGTTGGCTAATCATTTGAAGTGTTTTCTTCCAGTGCTAATCTCGGAGGAGCAAAGTGCGTTCGTACCGGGCAGACTTATCACTGACAACGTGCTGGTGGCCTACGAGTGTGTTCATGCAATCAGGACTAGGAAGAGGAAAAAGTGCCTTTGTGCGGTCAAGCTTGATATGATGAAGGCTTACGACCGAGTCGAGTGGAGTTTTCTGGAACGAGTCTTGCGTAAATTTGGGTTCAATGAGGACTAGATTCGGATGGTGATGAGGTGTGTATCTTCAGCAAGGTTTAGAGTTAAACTCAATGGTGGATTATCAAGGAGGTTTTTTCCATCCAAAGGACTCCAACAGGGTGACCCGCTCTCTCCGTATCTTTTTCTGTTTTGTGTGGAGGGGTTCTCTGTGTTGTTGAAATGTGCCCAAGAGGAGAAGGCAATTAGTGGGGTGTCATTTGGATCAAATGGTCTGCAAGTTACTCATTTGCTGTTCGCGGATGATAGTATTGTTTTCCTGGAAGGGACACAAGCAAGTATGGAGGTTCTGAAGGATATATTGGGGAGATATGAGGCTGCTTCTAGTCAGAAGGTGAATTTGCAGAAATCCTCTATATTCTTCGGGAAGGGCTGCCAGGAGGATACTAAGGAGCTTTTGAAGCAAACTTGTGGCATCAGTTCGGAGGTCTCAGTGAGAGATATTTGGGGCTTCCCACACGGGTGGGGAGGTCAAAGGATGGAGCTTTTAAACATGTTGTTGAGAGCTCCAAGGGCAAAGTTGGTGGATGGAAGGGGCAAGGCCTGTCCAAGAAAGCTCGGGAAGTGCTAGTAAAATCTTCTCTCCAAGCCACACCGACCCACACTATGAGTTGTTTCCAACTTACCAAGAAAATGTGCCGGAACCTGAGATCAATCTCGTCAAAATTCTGGTGGGGAGCAACTAACGGTGAGAGGAAGGTGCATTGGATCTCTTGGGACAAGATGTGTGAGGCTAGAAAGGAGGGTGGCCTGGGTTTCAGAGACCCAGAGGCCTTCAACCAAGCTTTGTTAGCCAAGCAAGCGTGGCGGCTCCTTCAACAGCCAATGTCTTTGTGTGCTCGAGTTCTCAAGGCCCGATACTACCCGGATTGTTCTATCATGAATGCAGTTTGCCCAGCGGCTGGTTCCTTCACTTTCAAAAGTATCATTCATGGGAGGAAGCTGTTGCGAGTGGGATCTATTTGGCGTATTGGCGATGGTTCAGGGATTAGCATTCATCATAGCAATTGGATACCACGAATGGGGAGCATGAGGCCACTGGGCCAAACTTACATCCCTGGAATAACCAAAGTGGCGGATTTGCTGACCTCGGATGGTATGACCTGGGATGATGCCAAAGTGGATTCTATGTTCTCAGCCGATGATGCTGATGATATCAAGCGTATTGCGGTCGGCGGGCCTGGTTCGGCGGACTATCTTGCATGGAATTATACTTGGAATGGGGTCCTTTCTGTCAGGTCGGCCTACCATCTCAAGATGGCGATGAAAAGGATGTCTTCTGGATGGCCAGAGGCATCTAACTCGGTGGCAAAACACAAGGGTTACCTTGCATTGTGGGATACTGACGCCCCGGGGAAGGCGAAGATTCATGTCTGGCGGCTGGTGCGGAATGGTTTGGATGTCGGGTTCGAGCTCCACCGACGTCGCATCAAGCCCGGAGTGTTCTGCTCCGCTTGTGGCAGGGAGGAGACGGTTTACCACCGGTTTTGGGGGTGCCAGCACTCCGTGCTTTTTTGGGAGCTGCTGCGGTCTGAAGGCGGGGTGGGGGCACCACATCCCCCTCTTCAGCTTCAGACCCATCGGGAGCTGGCCGACTGGCTACTGGGCTGGTTCGCGGTTGCAAAGGAGGAGGAAAAAGAAGCTTTCATTCATGCCTCCTATGGCCTGTGGCTCGCAAGGAATGAGGCGCGTGATGGTAAGAGAATAGCTCCCCCTCATGAGATCCTCACTCGGGTGTTATCTTCTCTGAAGCAATGGAGAGACGCTCATGCTGTTCCAGAGAGGCCGATGGGAGCCAAAATGGTGCAGCGGTGGGAGGAGCCAGAGCAAGGTTGGATCAAGGGGAACGCTGATGGAGCGGTCGCCAAACAAGGTGCCAAAGGAGGGGGTGGGTCAATTCTGTGAGACCATATGGGCGGGTGTCTGGCAGCTGCTTGTCACTTTTTCCCTCACTGCGACGACCCGGAAAGTGCGGAAATCAGGGCATGTTTGAAACTGCTTCGGCTTGCACGAGAGCAGCAGGTTCAGAGATTGTGTGTAGAGCTGGACTGCCAAAGCGTGGTGAAGATGATCAATGGAGGGGATAAGTGCTTGGCGTCGGCCGGGCCTTGGGTGCAGGAAATAAAGCTGCTGTTAGGAGAGTTCACTGATTTCAGGGTGGTCTGGACTCGTAGTTCTGCAAATGTGGCTGCTCACAAGCTAGCTAGGGTTGGTGTAGGTGATGAAAGAGACCAAGTGTGGGTGGGGATGCCCCCTGACTTTATTCTAGACGTTGTAGCTAATGACATTCCGAACCTGGCTTAAGTAATGAATGTGCTTTACCTCAAAAAAAAAAAGCTCCGCCACTTTTGGCCAAGGACGAGCCTGAAACGATGAACGCTCAAACGTGGAACGTGTTAATGTGGGAAGGATTGACAAAAAGAAAAACGAAAGCAGAATGGGGAATCACTTTTTTTTAGAATTTTTTAATTTTTTTATAAAACAACCATAGCCTTTTTTAGATATAATACATATATACTCTGGAATCCAGTCTATTTTATACTGTATTTTGACGGGAATCCGAAATTGTGTCTATTTTATATTTTGATGACGGAAATCCGAAATTGTGTCTGAACGGATCTGGTTCTCTTCAAACTTGGTATCCAAACAATCAGTCTATAAATAAAGGAGATAACCATAGAACAGAATAGGCTACGGGGATTTGTGGAAGCAAACAATAAATCCACAACAACGCATAGAGGATTCGGGGAAGCAAACTCTGGCAGGAGAGAGGGGAGATCCATCGAGGCAGCATGGGGAAAAGAGCCAGCTCGAACGCGGGGAAAAAGGCAGCCGGCGCCGGCGCCCATCACAGAAAAGAGCGGCGCGATGAGACGGAGGCGCAGAAGGTAGAGCGGCTGCAGGCAACTCTGGCGTTTGTGAAGGCGGCGCACGCGGACGCCATGCTCTACCTTGACATGGAGGAGGAGGACGTGGAGGAGGAGTACCGGAGGGCGGGCAAGCTCCACACGTACGACGAGGCCAAGGAGTGGAAGAAGCGTCTCGCCAGGGTCGCCAAGCTCTACCCGCCTCCCAAGCACATCATGGAATAGATCAGTGAATATACCAAGTACCTCGAGGAAGACGAGGACGACTTCAAAATAGGCCTTTGTTCACTGATCGAGGTGAAATCAGATTTCGAGAAATCTTTTTAGTGAAGGGCGCTCCGCGCGGTGTGGTGTTCGTCCTTCTTTTGGCATCGTGGTTCGTATTTGTTGGGCGGTTGTTTTTTACGCGTGATTACTCCCGACATATTTGCGCTGATTAGGTTCGTATTCGTCGGATCTTTTTGTTGGTTGGTTTCCTCTTTAGTGTTGTTATTATACGTTTCTTGTTAATGGATAGTACAATACTATAGTTGTAACTAGAGAAGATTCTTTCATGTATTTATGATTTTTATTATTTCCTAATAAGATATGCTTCCAACGATTTTGTCAATCTCTCTTTACTTTAGGATGCTAATATTGCGCCTACCTTTGCTCAGATCCTGGTCTGACTAAGAGCAATTCTAGTTGATCCTTAAAAGTTAGAGGAGTGTACTCTTGGAAAAAAGCTAGAGGAGTAAACGGCGGAGTAAAGTTAGAAGAGTAAACTTTTACTCCTCTATAGGTCGTTGCATCTAGCCGATTCCCTCAACTTAGTGAAGAATTTTTTTTGTGCATAAGTTGTTTATCCTACCGCATGAAATTCAAACACATCATAATATATACCATAAAACACTCGAATTTGAAAAATGCATAACATAATTGTTAACAAGCATATTTCATCCAAAAGGCATCACTTCAAATACAAAGTTTGATACCATGTGTTATGTTCTGGATTGGGGCCATCCAATGTAATGCACGAACTCAAATAATGTCCTCATCAAAGAAATCACCACCGCCACCACCGTGCACATGGCCACCACCATCACTACTTCACCATCATCAACACTCTCTCGGCCACCATCACCACCACCACGATCCTCCTCAGCGCTTCCCTTGGGCTAGACGTACACAGCATCACGCTTGGCAGGTGGCCAATCGGTGATGTGAGTGATTTGCGTGGCGACTTGTGCGGCAATGACGATGGTGGCGTGTGGAGTTGGGTCGCGGCTTGTCCTTCTGATGTCGGCGGTCTGGTGCGTCAACGGGTACACCTATGCTTGGTTCTCACTACAATAGAGAAGTCGGAGCTGTGCGCGGCGGGGGCCCTATGGCAACGATGATTCCATGAGGGTGCTTTCGGCGGACGGTGCTCTCTGAAGTTTGCGTTGGACTAGGTCGATGTGGGGCTTGTAACATTGTCATGTGATGCGCATCAGTAAAATCGGAGCTGCTAGTCCTCGATGTCCGTGGTCGATTGTGTGGCTTCTTTGGCCGGCAAGGTCTTTGTGTGTCGCTCGTTTAAAGGGGGTCTGTCGGCAGTGGTGAAGTCGGAGTCGCTTGCTCGGGGAGAGGTGATGACGATGACAAGGCCGACAACCTTGACGGTGTCCTCTTCTTGGCGGTGTATGTGGTCTTGTTGGTGCCAGGTCGACTGAGGTGCCCATTCTTATGGGCTTCTTGTAACGGTTTTCGCCTGAAATTCCATTAATTAACCAGGAAACTCTATTCTACCTTTTTTAATGAATCGAGCCCTAAGGGACCGCGTTCAAAAAAATATGATCACGAGTCCAGCCCAATGCTCTGTGAGGTCATAAACCGATGATGGTCGCCATGCAAGATGAGCGGCAAACATGTAGATTGGTAATGAAATACCAAGAAATGTATGATGAGTAGGGACATGACGTTTGGTGCTCGGGCTCAGCTGCACCTGAAATCCCTATCATGTGTTCTCGTCTTGGGATTCGCATAATCAGGTCCAACAAGCAAGTGACGATGCATTGGAAAATCGATATACAACATGTGTAAATCTCGAAGAGTGCAGGCTAGCGGGCCCGAATCGTATCTGTGGATGTTCGTTGTCGCACTCGTGTGGCTGATCCGTCGCCCAGATCATTAACTTTCTTGGCCCTATAGGAAAGCGTGTCGACTTGAGCCGTTCTGATCATAATCTGGAGCGGGCGTGCGACCGAATGATGTGGGGCCCAGCTTATGGAGACACGGTGGTCGGCTACTTGCTTCGACCATGCTGAATCCCCACACCATTAGAGCACCTCTAGCAAACTCCTTGAAAGAGGTCAAACCCTTATAATTTTCAGGTTTTAAGATTTTGGTCGAAAAAAATGTCCATAACAGATCCTGTAAAAGTGATCCGACCCTTGAATATTTTAAGGGCACCGAAAACCCACACCCGAGACCCTTCTATTTGAAGGCTCGAAGGCCAAACTGAGGTTGGCCTGTATACTGGTCAAACCTCGTCGGAAAGGATGCGCCGCCGCAAGTCCACCGCATACCTCACCAGAATCGGCTGATGCCCATCGAAATCGGCCGCCGGTTCGAATTGGGGCCGAAGAAGGGCGGGGCGAGGAGGCCGGGAAGAGCGCCATCTTGCGAATGTGATCAGCCGCCAAAATCGACCGCCACCGGTTCGAATTAGAGACGGAGAAGGGCGGGGCGAGGAGGATGGGATGAGCACTGATAACCCACAAGTATAGGGGATTGCAACAGTTTTCGAGGGTAGAGTATTCAACCCAAATTTATAAATTCGACACAAGGAGAGCCAAAGAATATTTGAAGGTATTAGCAACTGGGTTGTCAATTCAACCACACCCGGAGATTAATTATCTATAGCAAGTAATGAATAGCACGGTAGTCTGATAGTTTTGATAGTAGTGACAGCAGCAATAGTAACAGTAACAGTGATAGTAGTAGTTTTGTAGCAAGCGTAACAGTGATGATAGCAGTAGTAACTTAGCGGAAACAATATAAGATAAATTCGTAGGCATTGGATCGGTGACTTGTTGGATGATATTCATCGTGTGACAGTTATAACCTAGGGCGACACGGCACTAGCTCCAGTTCATCGATATAATGTAGGCATGTATTCCATAAATAGCCATACGTGCTTTATTAAAAAACTTGCATGTCATCTTTTGTCCTACCCTCCCGTGGCAGCGGGACCATATTGGAAACTAAAGGATATTAAGGCCTCCTTTTAATAGAGAACCGGAACAAAGCATTAACACAGAGTGAATACGGAACTCCTCAAACTACGGTAATCACCGAAAGAAGTCCCGGTTATTGTCACTCTGGGGTTACCGGATCATAACACGTAGTAGGTGACTATAACTTGCAAGATCGGATCTAGAACATGGATATAATGGTGATAACATAAATGGTTCAGATCTGAAATCACGGCACCCGGGCCCAAAGTGACAAGCGTTAAGCATGACAAAGTCATAGCAACATCAATCTAAGAACATAGTGGATACTAGGGATCAAGCCCTAATAAAACTAACTTGATTACATGATGAATCTCATCCAACTCCTCACCGACCAGCGAGCCTACGAAGGAATTACTCACTCCCGGTGGGGAGCATCATGGAATTCGCGATGGAGAAGGGTTGGTGATGACGAAGAACGAAGACCCCCCTCTCTGGAGCCCCAAACGGACTCCAGATCTGCCCTCTTGAGGAAGAACAGGGCTTGGTGGCGGCTCTGTCTCGTTGATCGTGATAATTCTTTCTTCCTGATTTTTCTCCGAAAATAGGAATCTATAGCGTTGGTTTCAGGGTTTGTGGGGCAACCAGGTGGGGACAACCCACCTGGGCGCGCCAGGAGAGGGGGGCGCACCCTGGTGGGTTGTGCCCACCCAGGGTCCCCTCTCCGGTAGGTCTTGGCTCCAAAAATTCTTATATATTATATAAAAATTCCTCGCAAAGTTTTGTTCCATTCCGAGAATTTTTATTTCTACACAAAAACAACACCATGGTAGTTCTGCTCAGCATCAGTCCGAGGTTAGTTTCATTCAAATCATGCAAATTAGAGTCCAAAACTAGAAGAAAAACGTTAGGAAAAGTAGATACGTTGGAGACGTATGAACTCCCCCAAGCTTAAACCTTTGCTTGTCCTCAAGCAATTTAGTTGATAAACTGAAAGTGAAAAGGAAAAAAAATTACGAACTCTTTTGCTCTTGTTTGCATAAATAAGCTTAAAGAGCACCCAGGTTTTCAGCCAACATTATAACTAACCGTATCGACAATAACTCTTAAATATTATAATGACTCGTATCAATGACATAATCAGCTAGCGAGCAATAATAAGATATCTCAAACGGCAACACGTTGTCAAAGCAAACATGATATAATATGACAATAATGGTATCTCGCTAGCCCTTTCTGAGACCAGAAAACATAAATGCAGAGGACGTCCAAAGTTCAAGCAGCGACTAAACATTGTAATTCATGGTAGAAAAGGTCCAGTCATGATGCACCCAACATTAGCTACACACAATGCATAAATCATGACAACTGTGCCCTTGTCAGTTTCTGGCGCTTGTTTTAGAAGATGATGACACAACAAAAATTAAATAGATAGTCCCTTCGCACTTCTCATTTACTTCACGACCATCGGTGCCAGAGCTCACTTTTTAAAACAGAGGTAAATGATATTTTGAGACATGCACCCTTCTCATTTACTTCACGACCATCGGTTATCAATATCTCCCATGCTAAACAGGCTAGTGGAGGTTCCCAAGCGATAAAAGTAAAGGTTTACTCCCCCTCCACCAACAATCACATTCCACGGCTTGTTCGAAACAACGGGTGCCGTCCAAACCAACAACAGTCCCGGGGGAGTTTGTTTAATTATTTGCATTTTTGAGTTCGGGACTGGGAAATCCCTATTACCGCCCTTTTCTCGTGCAATGGCGAGTGAATAAACACTCAACTTGAGAATAAACCGCTTAGCATGGAAGATACCGACCACCTCCTGTTGTTTCATGAACGATCCGGGCACAAAAAAGAATAATTTTTTAGAGGTGGCACATGCAAATTTACTTAGGACAGCAGGGTAATACCGTATATAGGTAGGTATGGTGGACTCATCTGGAATAACTTTGGGTTCAAGGTTTTTGATGTACAAGCAGAATCCCCACTTAGTACAGGCGAAGGCTAGCAATTAGACTGAGAAGCGGCCAGCTAGAGAGCAACAACGATCATGACCATGCATTATGTATAAGTAACATTGGACACTAGCATGAGTAGGATATGAACACCATGAACATAAATATTATAGTGGCTATGTTGGTTTTGATTCAACTACATGCATGATCATGTATCAAGTCAAGCCACTTGAATATTCAGAGGAGGATACCATATCATCATACTACATCAATCATTTTAACACAATGTTGATATCCAAGATAAATCATTATCAACTCCCAGATACTTATGCATGGCATGAGAAACTATAATCTCTAATTGTCATTGCAAACATGTTAATCATAATGGGCTGAATCATGGGTACTAGGTTAAACATATTTACACAAAATGAGCAAGTCGAGTTCATACCAGTTTCTCTCCGCCACGGCCAGTTCATCGAATGTCGTCATTATTGTCTTTCACTTGCACGGCCGGATGATATGAAAATAATAATAATGCAAGAGTGTCGTGGACTAAGCTGGATTCTGCAAACATTTTATTCAACAGGAGAAGACAAGGTAAAATGTGCTCTTTATTAGTTCAACAATTATTCAAATGAGAGCCACTCAACATTTTCATCGTGATCTTCTCCTTGGTACAACTCGAATAAAAAGAAAAGAAATTCATAGAAACACACTAAAATATTTTTGGAATTTTGGTTTTCTTGAACAAGCAAATAAAAGAGAAAAGCAAAAATGAGAAAAACCATTTACACGGGAAATCTTTTTGGGTTTTGTTTTTAATATTACAACTAAGCATGCATGGAAAGTAAATTGACTATATCTAATTTTTTGGTTTTTTTCAAAAGTTTAGCAAACATACAAGAAGAAAGCAAGAAAAATAAATCTAAGCATGGATGATACAATGAAAAAGTGTGGACACCGACAAATGGGATAAATAGACATGAATATAAAGTTGGTGGAAACACGTACTCGCCCAAGCTGAGGCTTTTGGCCTAACTTGGTAGTCGATCAGTAGCCTGGAGGGTAGTAGTCGGCGTGGTAGCTCACGGAGACTCTTGGTGCGGATGCCTCGACCCGCCGTGTTCTACTGCTGCATTCTAAGCTCGAGCCTCGCTCTCAAGAACAAAATATCTTCCTTGTTGTGATAATCAAAAAGAGCAGGCGCGGGCAAATATGTTTGCACAGCAGATGTTTGGTTAAACACAAGACCATAAGTGAAATTATCAGACTTTCCCTTGAGAATCCTATTGTCTTTTAAAGTGTTAAAATCTAAATACTGCGTGGGTAGGACATGATCAAACGGCAGAGGTGAAGCACCCAGCCCTCGTGCTAAACGCGTGGCATAAATTCCATCATAGAACCGGCCACTATTAGCGTTATGCTGAAGTATGCGTGCAACAATTGGTCCAAGGTTATAATTCCTTTCACCGATGAGAGCAGTGTGGATGAGGCTCAAGTCTGGAGCACAGAGTGTACTACAATCTTGCTTGCCTACTATACATTTCCCGTTAAATAATGCAAAGTACTGAATTGCGGGAAAATGAATGCTCTTTATTCTACCTTGCGTCACTCCTCTGTTCTCACCGTAACAAAGACTAGTCAAGAATGTTTGGTACTCAGCCTCTGACGGTTCGTTAAGCGAGCCCCAATACGGGAGTTTGCAGTGGTAAGCAAAATTCTCTAGTGATATGGTAAATGGGTTATCATAAAGCATAAACAACACCCTAGACTCACGGGGAAAGAATTTAAATCCTTTGACAAATAATTCAATGAGAAGGTGGCGTTGTTCACACTTATCTAAAAGGTAGGGACCGAGACCAGCATTGTGAACATATTTCTCAAATTCCTCCTTACTGCCCACACGCACCATATACTCATCGCAAGGCCATAAGCATGTTTTGGTGGCGGCATCTCGCGTCGAACTTTCACTTGGTTTAACATAAGACCGGTGAGCAGAACTGTCAGTAGAAGATGCCCCCGAGGATTTCTCCTTGAAGAACTCCTTCCCAATAGGTTCATCATGTCCGCGTACAATTTTCTGAAAATAAAAATTTTGAGGTGACAAAATGTAACGCCCACAATGCGGCTATATCTCCCACGTATCGGGGCACGACTTAGAAGCATAGCCGCATGGTAGGTTTGTCGCAAGAGGGGTAATCTTCACACAATCCCATGTACTAAATAAGAATGGGATAAAGAGTTGGCTTACAATCGCCACTTCACACAAATACAAGTTATACATACATCATCCGGAATACAATCAAGGTCCGACTACGGAACCAAATTAAAAGAAGACAACCCCAAATGCTAGATCCCCGATCGTCCCAACTGGGCTCCACTACTGATCAACCGGAAAAGAAAAAAAACAACGATCAAGATCTTCATCGAGCTCCCACTTGAACTCGGTAGAGTCCCCTGCACTGGCATCACCGGCACCTGCATCTGTTTGGAAGTATCTGTGAGTCACGGGGACTCAGCAATCTCACACTCGTGAGATCAAGACTATTTAAGCTTATGGGTAGGAAAGGGGTAGTGAGGTGGAGCTGCAGCAAGCACTAAGCATATATGGTGGCTAACTAACACAAATAAGAGAAGAGAAGCAACGCAACGGTCGTGAACTAGAAGTGATCAAGAAGTGATCCTGAAACTACTTACGTTCAAGCATAACACAAGAACCGTGTTCACTTCCCGGACTCCGCCGAGAAGAGACCATCACGGCTACACACGCGGTTGATTCATTTTTAATTAAGTTGAGTGTCAAGTTCTCTACAACCGGACATTAACAAGTTCCCATATGCCCATAACCGCGGGCACGACTTTCGAAAGTTCAAAACTCTGCAGGGGTGTCCCAACTTAGCCCATCACAAGCTCTCACGGTCAAGAAAGAATATTCCTTCTCCCAGGAAGACCCGATCGGACTCGGCATCCCGGTTACAAGACATTTCGACAATGGTAAAACAAGACCAGCAAAGCCGCCCGATGTGCCGACATCCTGATAGGAGCTACACATATCTCGTTCTCAGGGCAACACGGGATGAACACTATGTACAACTAAAACCAACCCTCAAGTTTCCCTGAGGTGGCGTCGCAAGTGGCTCTGGTTCGGACCAACACTTAGAGAAGCACTGGCCCGGGGGGTTAAAATAAAGATGACCCTTGAGTCTGCAGAACCCAAGGGAAGGTAATATGTTGTTAGGCAAATGTAAAACCAAGGTTGGGCCTTACTGAAGGAGTTTTATTCAAAGCAAACTATCAAGGGGTTCCCATAACACCCAACCGCATAAGGGACGCAAAATCAAGGAACATAACACCGGTATGACGGAAACTAGGGCGGCAAGAGTGGAAGAAAACACCAGGCATAAGGCCGAGCCTTCCACCCTTTACCAATTATATAGATGCATTAAAGTAAATAAGAGATAATAATGATATCCCAACAATATCCCTGTTCCAACATGGAACAAACTACATCTTCACCTGCAACTAGCAATGCTATAAGAGGGGCTGAGCAAAGTGGTAACATAGCCAAACAACGATTTGCTAGGAAAGGTGGATTAGAGGATTGACATGGCAATATGGGAGGCACGATAAAGCAAGTGGTAGGTATCGCGGCATAGCAATAGAGCGAGCAACTAGCAAGCAAAGATAGAAGTGATTTCGAGGGTATGGTCATCTTGCCTGCAAAGTTCTCAAAGTTGACGAAAGCTTGATCCTCGTAAGCGTACTCAAGAGGTTCCTCGATCACGTACTCGTCTCCCGGATCTACCCAAAGCAAGAACACAAGCAAAGGAACAACAATCAACCACGGTGCAACGCACAAGCAAGATGATGCAAAACATGGCATGATATGTGAGATGTGATATGCAATGCATATGCGTGCTCCGGAAGGAAAAGATTGGTCAAGGCATCAACTTGTCAAACCAAGTGTGCCGCTTAAAAGATGAGATGATTTCGGTCAAAATCGATATAAAGATCGCCGGAATCAGATGCACGGTTTGCAAATGATGAGCAAAACAAGAATGGCACAATTCTGCGATAAACAGCACGATGCCATCTAGAATGCAACAAGAAACTAAGCTACTACACCCCAACATAGCAACAAAGCATATGTCAGTGATGTACTCAAGATGCTTGACAAAACATGAACACTGAGCTATGGCTAAATCACAAAAGAGCAGGTTCAAACAAGCATGGCAAAAGTGCAAAAGATATCAGCTTCACAGACTTAGTGAAAATACTAACATGTCAGGAATAACATCAGGAAGCCATGTTTAGAGCAAGCAAACAACATGCTACAGGAACATATCATAGCAAAAAAAGGCATGGCATGAATCTACTAAATTCATAGAACAAAAGTCCCTTACTGATGATGAGCCAAAAAGGAACAGAAGATATGATGGCACCCATGTAAACATAGCAAGTTTCATTAATAGATTCAGACTTAGCAGAAAATTGAGCATGGCATAATTAAACAGAATTATGAAGGCCTCTTTGCGGGCTCGATTCACTCACCACAAGGCATTGCATGACAAAACTGAAGGAAATATGCCCTAGAGGCAATAATAAAGTTATTATGTATTTCCTTATATCATGATAAATGTTTATTATTCATGCTAGAATTGTATTAACCGGAAACATAATACTTGTGTGAATACATAGACAAACAAAGTGTCACTAGTATGCCTCTACTTGACTAGCTCGTTAATTGAAGATGGTTGTGTTTCCCAACCATAGACACGAGTTGTCATTTGATTAACGAGATCACATCATTAGGAGAATGATGTGATTGACATGACCCATTCCATTAGCTTAGCACCCGATCGTTTAGTATGTTGCTATTGCTTTCTTCATGACTTATACATGTTCCTATGACTATGAGATTATGCAACTCCCGTTTACCGGAGGAACACTTTGTGTGCTACCAAACGTCACAAGTAACTGGGTGATTATAAAGGTGCTCTACAGGTGTCTCCAAAGGTACATGTTGGGTTGGCGTATTTCGAGATTAGGATATGTCACTCCGATTATCGGAGAGGTATCTCTGGGCCCTCTCGGTAATGCACATCACTTAAGCCTTGCAAGCAATGCAACTAATAAGCTAGTTGCAAGATGATGTATTATAGAACGAGTAAAGAGACTTGCCAGTAACGAGATTGAACTAGGTATTAAGATACCGACGATCGAATCTCGGGCAAGTAACATACCGATGACAAAGGGAACAAACGTATGTTGTTATGCGGTCTGACCGATAAAGATCTTTGTAGAATATGTAGGAGCCAATATGAGCATCCAGGTTCCGCTATTGGTTATTGACCGGAGACATGTCTCGGTCATGTCTACATTGTTCTCGAACTCGTAGGGTCTGCACGCTTAACGTTATGATGACAGTTTCATTATGTGTTTATATATTTTGATGTACTGAAGGTTGTTTGGAGTCCCGGATGTGATCACAGACTTGGCGAGGAGTCTCGAAATGGTCAAGACATAAAGATCGATATATTAGACGACTATATTTGGACACCGGAAAGGTTCCGGGTGAGATTAGGACAATACCGGATCACCGGGAGGTTATCGGAACCCCCCGGGAGGTATATGGGTCTTATTGGGCCTTAGTGGAAAGGAGGGGAAAGGAGCAAGGGAGGGGGCGCGCCCCCCCCCAAGCCCAATCCGAATTGGGAGGGGGGTCGCCCCCCCTTTCCTTCCTCCCTCCTTCCTCTTCATTCCCTCTCCTACTCCTAATAGGAAAAAGGGGAGTCCTACTCCCTGTGGGAGTTGGACTCCCCCTTAGGGCGCGCCACCCTCCTTGGTCGGCCCCTCCTCCACTCCTTTATATACGGGGGCTGGGGGGCACCCCATAGACACAACAATTGATCATTGATCTCTTAGCCGTGTGCGGTGCCCCCCTCCACCATAATCCTCGATAATATTGTAGCGGTGCTTAGGCGAAGCCCTGCGACGGTAGAACATCAAGATCATCACGACGCCGTCATGCTAATGGAACTCATCCCCGACACTTTGCTGGATCGGAGTCCGGGGATCGTCATCGAGCTGAACGTGTGCTAGAACTCGGAGGTGCCGTAGTTTCGATGCTTGATCGGTCGGGCCGTGAAGACGTACGACTACATCAACCGCGGTGTTATAACGCTTCCGCTTAACGGTCTACAAGGGTACGTGGACGACACTCTCCCCTCTCATTGCTATGCAGCACCATGATCTTGCATGTGCGTAGGATTTTTTTTGAAATTACTATGTTCCCCAACAGTGGCATCCGAGCCAGGTTTACGCGTAGATGTTATATGCACGAGTAGAACACAAGTGAGTTGTGGGCGATACAAGTCATACTGCTTACCAGCATGTCATACTTTGGTTCGGCGGTATTGTTGGATGAAGCGGCCTGGACCGACATTACGCGTACGCTTACGCGAGACTGGTTCTACCGACGTGCTTTGCACACAGGTGGCTGGCGGGTGTCAGTTTCTCCAACTTTAGTTGAACCGAGTGTGGCTATGCCCGGTCCTTGCGAAGGTTAAAACAACACCAACTTGACAAACTATCGTTGTGGTTTTGATGCGTAGGTAAGAACGGTTCTTGCTAAGCCCGTAGCAGCCACGTAAAACTTGCAACAACAAAGTATAGGACATCTAACTTGTTTTTGCAGGGCATGTTGTGATGTGATATGGTCAAGACATGATGCTAAATTTTATTGTATGAGATGATCATGTTTTGTAACCGAGTTATCGGCAGCTGGCAGGAGCCATATGGTTGTCGCTTTATTGTATGCAATGCAATCGCGCTGTAATGCTTTACTTTATCACTAAGCGGTAGCGATAGTCGTGGAAGCATAAGATTGGCCAGACGACAACGATGCTACGATGGAGATCAAGGTGTCGCGCCCGTGACGATGGTGATCATGACGATGCTTAGGAGATGGAGATCACAAGCACAAGATGATGATGGCCATATCATATCACTTATATTGATTGCACGTGATGTTTATCTTTTATGCATCTTATCTTGCTTTGATTGATGGTAGCATTATAAGATGATCTCTCACTAAATTTCAAGATAAAAGTGTTCTCCCTGAGTATGCACCGTTGCAAAAGTTTGTCGTGCCCAGACACCACGTGATGATCGGGTGTGATAAGCTCTACGTCCATCTACAACGGGTACAAGCCAGTTTTGCACACGCAGAATACTCAGGTTAAACTTGACGATCCTAGCATATGCAGATATGGCCTCGGAACACTGAGACCGAAAGGTCGAGCGTGAATCATATAGTAGATATGATCAACATAGTGATGTTCACCATTGAAAACTACTCCATTTCACATGATGATCGGTTATGGTTTAGTTGATTTGGATCACGTGATCACTTAGAAGATTAGAGGGATGTCTTTCTAAGTGGGAGTTCTTAAGTAATATGATTAATTGAACTTAAATTTATCATGAACTTAGTACCTGATAGTATCTTGCTTGTTTATGTTTGATTGTAGATAGATGGCCCGTGCTATTGTTCCGTTGAATTTTAATGCGTTCCTTGAGAAAGCAAAGTTGAAAGATGATGGTAGCAATTATATGGACTGGGTCCGTAACTTGAGGATTATCCTCATTGCTGCACAGAAGAATTACGTCCTGGAAGCACCTCTGGGTGCCAGGCCTGCTGCTGGAGCAACACCAGATGTTATGAACGTCTGGCAGAGCAAAGCTGATGACTACTCGATAGTTCAGTGTGCCATGCTTTACGGCTTAGAATCGGGACTTCAGCGATGTTTTGAACGTCATGGAGCATGTGAGATGTTCCAGGAGTTGAAGCTAATATTTCAAGCAAATGCCCGGATTGAGAGATATGAAGTCTCCAATAAGTTCTATAGCTGCAAGATGGAGGAGAACAGTTCTGTCAGTGAGCATATACTCAAAATGGCTGGGTATAATAATCACTTAATTCAACTGGGAGTTAATCTTCCGGATGATTGCGTCATTGACAGAATTCTCCAATCACTTCCACCTAGCTACAAGAGCTTCATGATGAACTATAATATGCATGGGATGGATAAGACAATTCCCGAGCTCTTCGCAATGCTAAAAGCTGCGCAGGTAGAAATCAAGAAGGAGCATCAAGTGTTGATGGTCAACAAGACCACTAGTTTCAAGAAAAAGGGCAAGGGGAAGAAGAAGGGGAACTTCAAGAAGAACAGCAAGCAAGTTGCTGCTCAGGAGAAGAAACCCAAGTCTGGACCTAAGCCTGAAACTGAGTGCTTCTACTGCAAGCAGACTGGTCACTGGAAGCGGAACTGCCCCAAGTATTTGGCGGATAAGAAGGATGGCAAGGTGAACAAAGGTATATGTGATATACA
The DNA here is from genome assembly GCF_018294505.1 of Triticum aestivum. Lineage (NCBI taxonomy): Eukaryota > Viridiplantae > Streptophyta > Magnoliopsida > Poales > Poaceae > Triticum > Triticum aestivum. Next base: position 124,834,722 of record NC_057800.1, on the reverse strand, counting down.
TGTTATTGATATGTACCTTACTAGAGCTCGCAGTAGCACCTGGGTATTTGATACTGGTTCTATTGCTAATATTTGCAACTCGAAACAGGGACTACGGATTAAGCGAACACTGGCGAAGGACGAGGTGACGATGCGCGTGGGAAATGGTTCCAAAGTCGATGTGATCGCAGTCGGCACGCTACCTCTACATCTACCATCGGGATTAGTATTAGACCTAAATAATTGTTATTTGGTGCTAGCGTTGAGCATGAACATTATATCTGGATCTTGTTTGATGCGAGATGGTTATTCATTTAAATCAGAGAATAATGGTTGTTCTATTTATATGAGTAATATCTTTTATGGTCATGCACCCTTGAAGAGTGGTCTATTTTTGATGAATCTCGATAGTAGTGATACACATATTCATAATGTTGAAGCCAAAAGATGCAGAGTTGATAATGATAGTGCAACTTATTTGTGGCACTGCCGTTTAGGTCATATCGGTGTAAAGCGCATGAAGAAACTCCATACTGATGGACTTTTGGAACCACTTGATTATGAATCACTTGGTACTTGCGAACCGTGCCTCATGGGCAAGATGACTAAAACACCGTTCTCCGGTACTATGGAGAGAGCAACAGATTTGTTGGAAATCATACATACAGATGTATGTGGTCCAATGAATGTTGAAGCTCGTGGCGGATATCGTTATTTTCTCACCTTCACAGATGATTTAAGCAGATATGGGTATATCTACTTAATGAAACATAAGTCTGAAACATTTGAAAAGTTCAAAGAATTTCAGAGTGAAGTTGAAAATCATCGTAACAAGAAAATAAAGTTTCTACTGATCTGATCGTGGAGGAGAATATTTGAGTTACGATTTTGGTTTACATTTGAAACAATGCGGAATAGTTTCGCAACTCACGCCACCCGGAACACCACAGCGTAATGGTGTGTCCGAACGTCGTAGTCGTACTTTACTTGATATGGTGCGATCTATGATGTCTCTTACAGATTTACCGCTATTGTTTTGGGGTTATGCTTTATAGACGGCCGCATTCACGTTAAATAGGGCACCATCAAAATCCGTTGAGACGACACCTTATGAACTATGGTTTGGCAAGAAATCAAAGTTGTCGTTTCTGAAAGTTTGGGGCTGCGATGCTTATGTGAAAAAGCTTCAACCTGATAAGCTCGAACCCAAATCGGAGAAATGTGTCTTCATAGGATACCCGAAGGAAACTGTTGGGTACACCTTCTATCACAGATCCGAAGGCAAGACATTTGTTGCTAAGAATGGATCCTTTCTAGAGAAGGAGTTTCTCTCGAAAGAAGTGAGTGGGAGGAAAGTAGAACTTGATGAGGTAACTATACCTGCTCCCTTATTGGAAAGTAGTACATCACAGAAACCGGTTTCTGTGACACCTACACCAATTAGTGAGGAAGCTAATGATGATGATCATGAAACTTCAGAACAAGTTACTACTGAACCTCGTAGATCAACCAGAGTAAGATCCGCACCAGAGTGGTACGGTAATCCTGTTCTGGAAGTCATGCTACTAGATCATGATGAACCTACGAACTATGAAGAAGTGATGGTGAGCCCAGATTCCGCAAAATGGCTTGAAGCCATGAAATCTGAGATGGGATCCATGTATGAGAACAAAGTGTGGACGTTGGTTGACTTGCCCAATGATTGGCAAGCAATTGAGAATAAATGGATCTTCAAGAAGAAGACTGACGCTGACGGTAATGTTACTGTCTACAAAGCTCGACTTGTCGCAAAAGGTTTTTGACAAGTTCAAGGGATTGACTACGATGAGACCTTCTCACCCATAGCGATGCTTAAGTCTGTCCGAATCATGTTAGCAATTGCCGCATTTTATGATTATGAAATTTGGCAGATGGATGTCAAAACTGCATTCCTGAATGGATTTCTGGAAGAAGAGTTGTATATGATGCAGCTGGAAGGTTTTGTCGATCCAAAGGGAGCTAACAAAGTGTGCAAGCTCTAGCGATCCATTTATGGACTGGTGCAAGCATCTCGGAGTTGGAATAAACGCTTTGATAGTGTGATCAAAGCATTTGGTTTTATACAAACTTTTGGAGAAGCCTGTATTTACAAGAAAGTAAGTGGGAGCTCTGTAGCATTTTTGATATTATATGTGGATGACATATTACTAATCGGAAATGATATAGAATTTCTGGATAGCATAAAGGGATACTTGAATAAGAGTATTTCAATGAAAGACCTCGGTGAAGCTGCTTACATATTGGGCATTAAGATCTATGGAGATAGATCAAGATGCTTAATTGGACTTTCACAAAGCACATACCTTGACAAAGTTTTGAAGAAGTTCAAAATGAATCAAGCAAAGAAAGGATTCTTGCCTGTGTTACAAGGTGTGAAGTTGAGTAAGACTCAATGCCTGACCAGTGTAGAAAATAGAGAGAAAATGAAAGATGTTCCCTATGCTTCAGCCATAGGCTCTATCATGTATGCAATGCTGTGTACCAGACCTGATGTGTGCCTTGCTATAAGTCTAGCAGGGAGGTACCAAAGTAATCCAGGAGTGGATCACTGTATAGCGGTCAAGAACATCCTGAAATACCTGAAAAGGACTAAGGATATGTTTCTCGTATATGGAGGTGACAAAGAGCTCATCGTAAATGCTTATGTTGATGCAAGCTTTGACACTGATCCGGACGATTCTAAATTGCAAACCGGATACGTATTTACATTAAACGGTGGAGCTGTCAGTTGGTGCAGTTCTAAACAAAGCATCTTGGCGGGATCTACATGTGAAGTGGAGTACATAGTTGCTTCGGAAGCAGCAAACAAAGGAGTCTGGATGAAGGAGTTCATATCCGATCTAGGTGTCATACCTAGTGCATCGGGTCCAATGAAAATCTTTTGTGACAATACTGGTGCAATTGCCTTGGCAAAGGAATCCAGATTTCACAAGAGAACCAAGCACATCAAGAGATGCTTCAATTCCATCCGGGATCTAGTCCAGGTGGGAGACATAGAGATTTGCAAGATACATACGGATCTGAATGTAGCAGACCCATTGACTAAGCCTCTTCCACGAGCAAAACATGATCAGCACCAAAGCTCCATGGGTGTTAGAATCATTACTGTGTAATCTAGATTATTGACTCTAGTGCAAGTGGGAGACTGAAGGAAATATGCCCTAGAGGCAATAATAAAGTTATTATTTATTTCCTTATATCATGATAAATGTTTATTATTCATGCTAGAATTGTATTAACCGGAAACATAATACTTGTGTGAATACATAGACAAACAAAGTGTCACTAGTATGCCTCTACTTGACTAGCTCGTTAATCGAAGATGGTTATGTTTCCTAACCATAGACATGAGTTGTCATTTGATTAACGGGATCACATCATTAGGAGAATGATGTGATTGACATGACCCATTCCATTAGCTTAGCACCTGATCGTTTAGTATGTTGCTATTGCTTTCTTCATGACTTATACATGTTCCTATGACTATGAGATTATGCAACTCCCGTTTATCGGAGGAACACTTTGTGTGCTACCAAACGTCACAACGTAACTGGGTGATTATAAAGGTGCTCAACAGGTGTCTCCAAAGGTACATGTTGGGTTGGCGTATTTCGAGATTAGGATATGTCACTCCGATTGTCGGAGAGGTATCTCTGGGCCCTCTCGGTAATGCACATCACTTAAGCCTTGCAAGCAATGCAACTAATAAGTTAGTTGCAAGATGATGTATTACAGAACGAGTAAAGAGACTTGCCGGTAACGAGATTGAACTAGGTATTGAGATACCGACGATCGAATCTCGGGCAAGTAACATACCGATGACAAAGGGAACAAACGTATGTTGTTATGCGGTCTGACCGATAAAGATCTTCGTAGAATATGTAGGAGCCAATATGAGCATCCAGGTTCCGCTATTGGTTATTGACCGGAGACATGTCTCGGTCATGTCTACATTGTTCTCGAACCCGTAGGGTTCGCACGCTTAACGTTACGATGACAGATTCATTATGAGTTTATATATTTTGATGTACCGAAGGTTGTTCGGAGTCCCGGATGTGATCACAGACTTGACGAGGAGTCTCGAAATGGTCGAGACATAAAGATCAATATATTGGACGACTATATTTGGACACCGGAAAGGTTCCGGGTGAGATTGGGAAAATACCAGATCACAGGGAGGTTATCGGAACCCCCCGGGAGGTATATGGGCCTTATTGGGCCTTAGTGGAAAGGAGGGGAAAGGAGCAAGGGAGGGGGCGCCCCCCCAAGCCCAATCCAAATTGGGAGGGGGGCCGGCCCCCCTTTTCCTTCCTCCCTTCTTCCTCTTCCTTCCCTCTCCTACTCCTAATAGGAAAAAGAGGAGTCCTACTCCCTATGGGAGTTGGACTCCCCCTTAGGGCGCGCCACCCTCCTTGGCCGGCCCCCTCCTGCACTCCTTTATATACGGGGGCAGGGGGGCACCCCATAGACACAACAATTGATCATTGATCTCTTAGCCGTGTGCGGTGCCCCCCTCCACCATAATCCTCGATAACATTGTAGCGGTGCTTAGGCGAAGCCCTGCGACGGTAGAACATCAAGATCGTCACCACGCCGTCGTGTTGACGGAACTCATCCCTGACACTTTGTTGGATCGGAGTCCGGGGATCGTCATCGAGCTGAACATGTGCTAGAACTCGGAGGTGCCGTAGTTTCGGTGCTTGATCGGTCGGGCCATGAAGACGTACGACTACATCAACCGCGTTGTGCTAATGCTTCCGCTTCCGGTCTACGAGGGTACGTAGACAACACTCTCCCCTCTCGTTGCTATGCATCACCATGATCTTGTGTGTGCGTAGGAATTTTTTTTGAAATTACTATGTTCCCCAGCAAAAACAAGCATAGAAATAGCAATAAGACATGTTCATGAAGCTAACCATGGCAATAGCAAGTTCAAAGCATGCATGGATCAACTACAACAACCATGGCAAAATTGATTAACATGTAAACAATCTGCCAGGAACATTTTATAGCAAAAGTAGAGCAAGATTAAGTCATGCTAGTGCACTCCATAATTGCAAACAAGCACATGGATGGATAGAGCACAATCATATGTCCAAATCATCCTTACTGAAGATACTCAAAAAAGCATGGATCTCACTGTAGCATCATGTTTACATGGCATAAAAATAACAGCAGACAAATGACTTAGTAAAATCCTAAGTCCCTGAAATCAGCAATATCACGAAGGCTACTTTGCATGCTTGTGCTAGTCACCACATTTATAAAAAATACATGGCAAGCACCCCTGTAAATATGGCATGGCATAGAACAAAACACATGTAGAGCTCATGCCCATATGTGCACACAACAAAAGTGACGAAAATGACAAATCCTCATACTCTGATAAGAATCCACACCTAACAATTTATAGCACTCTTGCATCAGTCATTAGGGCATCAAGATGAACTCAAACAAACATGCCACAATGGAACAAAAGGAAGAGCACATCACGGTGAACATTTTGATATATTATTCACATCAAACGGAACTACGGTCATGGAGTTATGGCATGATGAACAGGGGCATAAAAATAGCAGAAAAAGGACTTAGTGGGTTTTCACCTCCCAGAATCAGATCTAGGGTTCACGGGCACGGAAGTCGAGGCCAAGCCAGAGTTGACGGGGACGGCGGCCGGAGCAAGGGAAGATGGCCGGAGAGGAGGGGAGGCGCTGGATCCGGGTCGGGGAAGGCGGAGACGGCGAGCTATGGGCGGAGACGAGGTCGCCGAAGCGCGGCATGGGTGGCGACTGGTGGCGGCGAGGCGGAGTGGCGGAGCCGGGCAGTGACGGCGTTGACCAGCGAGGCTCGCGGCGACCGATGCGGAGGCGGGTGGCGGCCCGGCTCGGGCCCGGCGGGGGCTGGATCTGGGCTTGCAGGCCCGCGGCGGCGCGCAGTAGGAGACGGCGGCTGCGAGGACACGTGGCACGTCCGGATTGGCTGCGGGCGGAGGCGGTGGACATGTCCGGCGCGGCGCGGGCATGTCCAGTGGTGCGGTGGAGGTGAGATCTAGGGTTTGGACCCGAAATGTCGGAGGAGGAGGCCTTTATATAGGTAGGAGGAGGTAGAAGTGTCCAAATGGAGTGTAGTTTTCGCCCACGCGGTCGTGATCCGACGGCGGAGGACATGGAAGGGGTTTGGATGGATTGTTGGGCCATTTTGGAGGGGTGTTGGTTAACCGTTGGAGTATCAAACGAACTCCAAATGGCACGAAATTTGACAGGCGGTCTACCAGTGGTGTACCAAGCCCACTTGGCAAATCTCGGTCCATTCCGAGAACGTTTAACACCTGCTCATGAAAAGAGACAAGAGGGGGCGCCGGGTGCATGAGGGAGTGTCGGATTGAGAAACGGACAAATGGGAAAATCTTAGATGCATGAGACGAACACGTATGCAAATGCGATGCACATGATGACATGATATGAAATGCATGACATGAATAAAAGCAAAACAAAGGCAAAAACCCAACCACGAAGGGAATCTCATATCGCATCTCCGGAAAAGGCAAGAGTCGGAGTTACGAATATGGAAAGTTGTATCCGGGTGTTACACAAAAATTGTTGGGGAACGTAGTAATTTCAAAAAAATCCTACGCACACGCAAGATCATGCTGATGCATAGTTTGGAGTCCTGGATATGATCGCAGACATGACAAGGAGTCTCAAAATGGTCGAGACGTAAAGATCGATATATTGGATGACTATGTTCAGACACCGGAAGGGTTCCGGGAGGTTTCTGACATATAACGGAGTACCGGAACCCCCTCCCCCCCGGAAGCTATTGGGCCTTATGGGCCTTAGTGGAGAGGAGAGAGGGCAGCCAGGAGGTGGCGCGCGGCAAGTCTCTTTACGCGTTCCGTAATGCAACATCCCGCAACTAACTCATTAGTCACATTGCTTGCAAGGCTTATAGTGATGTGCATTACCGAGAGGGCCCAGAGAAACCTCTCTGACAATCGGAGTGACAAATCCTATTCTTGATCTATGCCAACTCCACGAACACCATCGGAGACACCTGTAGAGCACCTTTATAATCACCCAGTTACGTTGTGACATTTGGTAGCACACAAAGTGTTCCTCCGGTATTCGAGAGTTGCACAATCTCATAGTCATAGGAACATGTATAAGTCATGAAGAAAGCAACAGTAGTAAACTTAAACGATCAAGTGCTAAGCTAACGAAATGGGTCAAGTAAATCACATCATTCTCCTAATGATGTGATCCCGTTGATCAAATAACAACTCATGTCTATGGCTGGGAAACTCAACCATCTTTGATCAACGAGTTGGTCAAGTAGAGGCATACTAGTGACACTATGTTTTTCTATGTATTCACACATGTATTATGTTTCCGGTTAATACAATTCTAGCATGAATAATAAACATTTATCATGATATGAGGAAATAAATAATAACTTTATTATTGCCTCTAGGGCATATTTCCTTCAGTCTCCCACTTTCACTAGAGTCAATAATCTAGATTACACAGTAATGATTCTAACACCCATGAAGTCTTGGTGTTGATCATGTTTTACTCGTGCAAGAGGCTTAGTCAATGTGTCTGCAATATTCAGATCCGTATGTATCTTGCAAATCTCTATGTCTCCCACCTGGACTTGATCCCGGATGGAATTGAAGCGTCTCTTGATACGCTTGGTTCTCTCATGAAATCTGGATTCCTTTGGCAAGGCAATATCACCAGTATTGTCACAAAAGATTTTTATTGAACCCGATGCACTAGGTATAACACCTAGATCGGATATGGACTCCTTCATCCAAACTCCTTCATTTGCTGCTTCCGAAGCAACTATGTACTCCGCTTCACACGTAGATCCTGCCACGACGCTTTGTTTAGAACTGCTTCAACTGAGAGCTCCACCGTATAATATAAACACGTATCCGGTTTGCGATTTAGAATCGTCCGGATCAGTGTCAAAGATTGCATCGACGTAACCATTTACGACAAGCTCTTTGTCACCTCCATAAACGAGAAACATATCCTTAGTCCTTTTCAGGTATTTCAGGATGTTCTTGACCGCTGTCAAGTGATCCACTCCTGGATTACCTTGGTACCTCCCTGCTAAAAAAATAGCAAGGCACACATCAGGTCTGGTACACAACATTTCATACATGACAGAGCCTATGGCTGAAGCATAGGGAACACTTTTCATTTTCTCTTTATCTTCTGTAGTGGTCGGGCATTGAGTCTTACTCAACTTCACATCTTGTAACACAGGCAAGAACCCTTTCTTAGCTTGATCTATTTTGAACTTCTTCAAAACTTTATCAAGGTACGTGCTTTATGAAAGTCCAATTAAGCGTCTTGATGCCCAATATATAAGCAGCTTCACCGAGGTCTTTCATTGAAAAACTCTTATTCAAGTATTCTTTTATGCTATCCAGAAATTCTATATCATTTCCAATCAACAATATGTCATCCACATATAATATTAGAAACTAGCGGTGTGGCCCGCGTGTGTGCGCGGCTGATTTAAATAGATTTTGTGTATCTTATTTTAATTTTCAGATGTTCACGTATATATATTTTATATGGGTTACATTAATTCTATTATATGACAACGCATTTTCATAATATATAAATCAGTCATTTTCTGAATCAGTAAAGTGTTTTGACTTGGCATTCAAATCGGTATTGCATCGCTTTGAATTATTTTTGTTATAGTGTTACATACAATTACATTAAATATTTTGATAATATCTGAGTGCGGCGTTTCGATGCCCAGGCTCATCTGCACCCGGTTAGGAAAATCACAAAAAATCAAAAAGTTCAAAAAAATTGCATGGTAGAAAATTTATCGCGTGAGGTTCGCTCCAATTTTAAACCATTTGGACATCTGAGCAACTCTCAGCAAAAAGACAAATCGGGTCAGGATAGTCTGTGAACTGTAAACATTTTTACAGATCCCGAATTTGTATTTTTTGCCGAGAGCTGCTCAGATGTCCAAATGATTTGAAAGTTGGAGTGGATCTCATGCATCAAATTATGCACCACACAAAAATGGAATTTTTTGAAAAAAAATTCTAGTATTTATTTTGATTTTTTTTGTCAGGGCGGGTGCAGCTGAGCCTGGGCTCAGAAGTGGACTACAGATAATATCTTTCTTTCAATGCAATAGTTTTAGCATATCCTATTAAGGCAGCATTTGCATTATCTAACAAATAGCACGATACACATAGTTATGGACCTAATACTTTATTATTGAAGGTCTGCCATGCGAAGACTATAAAATTTGGCACTAATCTCCACATTTCGTATAATAATGTGTAATTTCTATTAACTTTTGAAAAATTTGTATGCTTCTCTACCCTTGCTTCTCTTAATCTGCTTTGTGTCTCTCCCGCCTGCTCATCGTGCCAGTAGCAATAGCAAAATGGACATGCATATTATTCACATGCCCACACTTGAGTAAAAAAATAGATTCTAACTTCCTATGTTTGCAAAGAACTTCATCAAAATTTGCTATGTACACTCGCTACTATTCTCTTCTCCAAGATTCTAATTTCAAATGGTCTTTTACCATCTCTTTGTCAAGTACCCTACCTCTTGGAATCTAGTCACCCTTGAATTGTTACATCTCACAACTATCATCAATAATTGTGTGGCAAATCAATATGATGGCTCATTCTTTTCTACTCATCGTGGCACGAATCACCTCAACGACAACATGACCATGTGTATGTTCACCAAATTTTAATTGAGTTTATATCTCAATAAATACTCCATATTTCGTTCTTTTTTGCTTTCCTTTCCTAAATTTTCATTAATTAATTCCAAATTTTAGCTCTTCAGGCAAAGAGGATTGTATTATTTATCCATCAAGTTAATTATTTATTCATCATAAGAAATTTCTCGATTGTTAAATTGAAATCAGTTTTTTTACTCTCTATCCATATAATCCACATAATAAGAGTTGCATTCTAGCTACCGACTAATCTTTATGTTTAAACATGAAAATGGTTCCCTTAGAAAAAATAAAATGGGCACGTCAGTAAATTTTAACGTAAGGTTAGTGAGCTAAAACATGTGCTTGTAATCCCTTAGTGGTTTCTCCAACTTTTTGGAACGTCAAATTTCTTGAGATCTTTTGTTTCGATGTTTTATGAAAATTTCCTAAATCAAGATTCACTTATATATAATATCACAAATGATAAGTGTCACACGTGTAGCATGAAGTAACACCGCATTGATATTTTTTACACTAAAGTTGCCATCCGAACAAAAAACAATCGACAAAACAAATAAAACTTGTCATCCAAACAGAAAGTTGATATGCTTCATAACTAAAGTTGCCATCCTCAGATAATTAACGTTGCGATAAAAAAAGTCAGGTCGGATTTGCTTCGTGTCACACATGTGACACTTATCAGGGTCCTATATTATTTGTGGAACTTAATAATATGTAATGATAGAGTAATACAGTTTTTAGATCGTGCAAGAGTATGGATGCATCTGCGTGTTACCCGTTGATTGGATAATATTTCCGTGTAACATATTATGTGATTTGAAGCCCCAAAAAAGAGTGATTGGATGTAGGTTCCCTTGCATGTGCATAATTTATATTTTGCGAAAGTTGCATGTCCATAATATGGTTCTACACTTTACGCGCCAACCAAAATTATTTCATGTAAATCTTTTTTTTGAAGTATTCTTCGCGGATCAATCAGTGTTGACTTCTGATACATATTGGACTTTCTAAATTAATTAGGATTGGTACCGTGTGTGTCCTGCTATTTTTTTTCATTCACTAGGTAATTGCCCGTGCGTTGCAACCGGATCAATCTTTTAATGTGTGTCTCTCTCTCTGAAAACAACAATAAAAAAATCCATAAACAAATGCAAACTGCATTGGTCAAAGGAGGGCACTCGCAGCACCATGTAGAGAGGTTACAAATAAGACAACGCCTCCAAAGTTCCATTATATGATGTGTGCTGAATTCTTACTAAAAATTATTTTGCTTTCACCCAGACTCGCATAATAATAACACGAAAGAATTATGATGGAATTTCATGTTCAAGCCAGTAGTATTATTTTCCTTTGATTGTGCCATATTCCGTTGGTTACTTTTCATATTGCGTGTATCTTGAAGATAAATAAGAGTTTTAATGAATTGTTGGAACCTGACCAGTATCAAAATATAGAACCACCCATTATTCTGCTGCGTAATGTACATTTTAAAGCATATCAGGTGCGCTTCTTTCTGTTTGTGCCTTGAAAATATCAAACCAGAGGGTTTGTACTGGAATAATTTTCTTGGCCTTGCCTTGAAACCAAAAAGTGTGTTATTGAAGATTTTTCCTAACTCGATCTATATGGCTAAATTTTTAATCTTACTTCTCTCCCATATTTCTTATAAGAGCCATCAACTTCTGACCCCAGCAATCCGCCAACCATGTACCTTCGTTAGGAAAAACAAGAATCATACCTCATTATCTTGTACTCTTAGCATGAATATATTGGGAACACAGAGAGCAAAGAAAAGATCCTTGCACGATTCTCATCCTGTTAAACCAGCATTCATCACAATGTCCTTTATTGATAGGATGTGACAGAAACAAGATCGCCCACAAACCAGTAAGCACATGATTATTTGTAATCTCCTATATTATGCAAAAAATGCACTACATAGATATTATATCTGTATCAATATCAACTATTATCTTGTAGGGCATAAACTGCGGCAAACTAAGACTTGCAAGCAAAGGGATCTGTAGGATGTGACACTCTTTTCATGTAAGGGGTAAGTTTGATTGCCACAGGAAAGTATAGAAGATTTAAATGGCTACAGACTTACGGTTTGGAAAAAAGGGGTAATTAGAAATTGTTGTGTTAACATTTTACCTTGCCATGGTTCTTTCTCATATCAAGGAACTAAACAGTACCAACATGCTGAGGCTCCAAGTATACAACAAAGGCAGCTAGCTTTTGGAAGAATGCATGTAGTATTTCAGAAGACTGTAATTAAAATGCCATCAAATGTTGAGAAATAATGAAACCTACCATTTCTCTTCCACCGCCTTGATCTACATAATGGGTAGTACTATCACGGAAAACATATGACATAGGAACAATCGCATTAGATGTCCCATTTGTTCCTTGAATATAACTCCCAGTGGCAAAAATGTTGTGAACCGAGGAGGTCATCCTTGTGTATCCCTAGTTCCCTACTGAAACTCTCATTAACATGTGTCGTGGCCTTTTGACGACATTCCCGCCAAGCTTTAAGAAGTAATACCTCTCCAAAGTCATGAAACCTAAGTAGTCATGATCAAATTCCCTGTCGTAAATTATCTCTCTGTCCAAGAAAGCCGCATTCTGGAATTAGATGGCGCAACATTAGAAGCAGTATAAGATGAGGGCACATTAGAATGCATCTCATAATCCTATACATATGGATATTAAATGAAATGGAGCGGCAAACTTATAGCAAAAGTTATCTTCAGCTGTCTCCCATATTGATGTACAGAATAAGTTTCTTAAAAAAACACAGATCCTTCTTATGTTAATGCTTCATCTCTATTTTGACTAATAAGCAATTGAGCAAGCGAGCAAAAAGATTCTAAGTATTCCATTGGTAAATCAGTACTAACCGTTGTGATTCACATTCATGCATATATGTCGATCGCAGGATCAGACCCGCCGCTGGCACCGGTTAGCCCAGCAAACTGAAGGAAATTAATGTAAGTTAATCTCAATGGACCAAACCATGCTTAAGTAGACTTAATCACCCTATTTAACTATTAGCAGCTTAGCATTGTCCAGACAGGAGGTGAACTGAATGAATTGTTGTATACCCTCATCACACAATGGTTTAGGGTTCCCAGTGTTTGTCCATTCATTCAGTTACAGTCAGAACAACCACCGTGCCTGTAGCTACACATGATGCAGGTAGTTAGTTGGATAGGAGAGCGAGTACCTCGACGATTGCAAGCGCAAGGGAGGACCGAGAAGAGCGTCACACGTCGCCGCCGCCATGGGTAACAAACTCACACGGGCCTGAGGCCCTGAACGACAGAGAACGGCTGGGGCAGTGCGAAGTAGGACGTCCCGGGCCTGAACGACACGCCCACATGGGATAGGACAACGAGTATAGCACCGGCAATGGCTTTCGCCTGCCACCGCTTCATGGCACTCGCTTACTTGCTCTCCGCGGACATCGATGGCCCTCGCTCAATCAACTCGTGCGGTGGCCACTGGCGACGCCGGCGAGCACCCCACCAGCCGCTGCTTTTTTTCTTTGACGAACATACTCCTAGATGAGAACCGCTGCTTATCAATCAGGGCCGGCAGCACGGGGGAAAGGAGGCGATAGTTCTGCCATGCCACATCTCAAGGTATGGTAATTGCAGGTGCATTAAAAATTTCACGAGATTAAAGGGCGAGAGGATTCCGATCCGATTCTTAGATGCGCAAGCCATGGAAGGAAAGGGGTCGGTTTTTAATCGTTTGTTTTGATCATGATTGATTGACTTACCAATGTTTTGATCATGATTGATTGACTTACCAATTGTGAAAAGTAAAATTGGGAGGGGTGGGATAGTGTACGTAAGGTGGGGTGAGAGAGAAGGTTGGACGAAAATTTTGACGTAAGAGGAGAGAGGGAACATTTAAAGATTGCCTTTGAGGATCAGTCGTGGTCTTCTAGACTCTACCAAGAGTCTGAACAAATTTGTTGTTTCATCCAAATCCAAATGTGTAAAAGAGGAGTACTCCTAGTTGGACTGAATCTCACTTTTTTTTGTTGCCATATATAGATACGTGACTTGAAGGCCCCCCAAAAAATAGTGATTGGACGTAGGTTTCCTTGCATGTCCATAAATTTGTTTTTCTAAAATTGTTTCCCCGTATAGATATGTGACTTGAAAGCCCAAAAAAATGAAATAGTGATTTGATGTAGGTTTCCTTTTGCATGTCCATAATTTTTTTTCGAAAATTATTTCCATGTATAGACATGTGACTTGAAGGTAAAGAAAAGAAATTGTGACTGGACGTATGTTTCCTTATATGTCCATAACCTTTTTAAAAAATTGTTTCATGTACAGATATGTGACTTCGAGGCCAAAAAAATGGTTGGTCGTAGGTTCCTTGCAAGTCCATAATTGTTTTTCAACAATTATATGTGCATAATTGGTTCTACCGTTGTACGTGTCAATCAAAATTTGTACATGGTCATTGTTTTTATATAACTCTTTTTATCTTCTAATCTCAACTGTGACAATTAGCATCAACAGATCTTTTTAGCACATGTGTAAGAACGTGATAGCTTATTTTTCTCTTGTTTTAATAATATAATGGCAATATATCGATATGAAGCACTATTATTAAAATCAAATAGAAAAATAGATCAATTTAACTTACTATGTGTGCACGTAACATTTTTTTAGATATATGTGTGCGCGTACTTTTTTTTGTAACTATGGGTGCACGTACTTGATAAGGGTTCTTGCTAGTTTTCTTACACGACACCTCTTGGTTTTTTACGTAATGTGAATCAAACAGTATACTATTATATTATCCTTTTTGTGGGAACTATTATTATTGCCCTTTATTAAGAAATCCGAAAAAACAACTCTTAGCATTTTATTTCTATGTGATGACCCTTATTAAAAAAAATATAATGGTGACACTTGCTTGCCTAGTCTAACTAGGAGACTGCCCGTGCGTTGCCATGGGCCAACAAATGTTCAACCACAACACAAACTCAAGTATCTTCCCCCCTATTCCAATATAAATTATCCTCTCAATCTATTGCCCCTTCTCAGCATGTGGCTTCTATGTCGGTGTTTTGTTGTCTCACTCTACTACATGCGCAACATGGAACACCACCAACAAATGATGAGATATATATAATGCACCTCACCTTAGTACAAATACTAAGAAAAGGGGGCATATGGACATGAAAACGTTCTTCCCACCAGATGTTCATTCACAAACCAACTACGAATAATGCTCTATTTGTCTCCTAGTTCTTTCATCTCCACCTAAGATGTGTCTCCGTCACTTTACCTCACTGGGACTTCTTTTCCTAAGGACCTTAAATATACATACAACAATCACACAACAAAATCGCATCGTTGTCATTCCATATCTTCTTCCACAAGCCCTTCCACTCAAACTCTTTTGGCCGTTTCTGCTCCGTCGTCACCCTATTCCAAATATGCCTATGTTACCATCCAGGTCCAAATACACCCATTTTTTCTCCAAGTCTATCAATTTGTCTTATCAAGTTTGTACTTTCAGCCTCGGAATTTTCATTGATCGAAATGAGGAGGGTTCTCAAAGTTCACTTCTCTGAAAGAGAACACAACACATTGATACAGATTCATGATGAACAAGACTCAGTGTTATTTATAACGATGAATACCAACACAAGGTAAGTTATTCAATGGAGTAGCTACATTGTTGTGTTTGTAAAAAAAAAAGGGTCTAAGAGCATCTCAAAAGCGTACTACTGATGTTTCAAACTCCAGAAAACAAGAACTTCTTCCTACAATGTTGATGCAGTCACTAAACCCTGCAATATGAGCATCGAAACATATGTCAAACAAGCCTCCTTTCAGATATGTTTTCAGAAAGAAAGCAAGTCACTGATTACTGTTTTTATTGATCCTTCCAACTCCGGACCACAAGAACTTCAAACAAGCCTCCTTTCAGATATGTTTTCAGAAAGAAAGCAAGTCACTGATTACTGTTTTTATTGATCCTTCCAACTCCGGACCACAAGAACTTCTTCCTAGTATGTTGAAGCACTTGCTAATTGCTGAAATATGGGCATCGAAACATAAACAAAGGACAAATAAAAATGCAGAGTAAAGGCAAAGTATATACATCATACATGCGTGCCATCTAATGATCTGGTACATGGATTGAGAGACCATTCGAGGAAACTAGAAGCAAGATGAGTATGCCGTCTAAACTATGATAAATGATTTGGGCAATAATAAATGGAATAAGAATGCAATCTTACTTTGCATTGATCCCATTCATGTGACTGAAATAAGAAGTAGATGGGAAATTGATTTTGTGGCAGTAGCATATGCGCACCAATGGTTCCTTGCATCCAAATGCACCCAGAAATAATTATAGGAAATTAGCATGAATATATCAGAACCAAATTTATGTACATATAGTTATAGTGCTGCCACAAGCAAGGTCCATCTACGTACAGTAGTCCATTATGATTCTCCCCAACCTTGAAATTTGATATCATGTTGACTAATCATTGGGTGGAAGCATGCCACGAAGTTTTGAACTTGATGTTTTTGACACGTACATGTACCATGGTGCCCTGCAACATCAAAAAGTGATACTCCCTCTTATCCATATTACTTTTCACTCAAACGGGTGTATCTAGGCGCATTTCAATGCTAGATACATCTGTTCGCAATATTTTTCACTATGGTCCATGGTGCATCTTCAAAAAGACAAAAAAAGTGTTGCAGTTTTTCCTATTTCCTCGAGAAAGACTTGCTGCAGAATTATTAGAATTTTATATACAAATCAAAAGTAACATCAGAACATGTTCTTAAACCAAATAAAGGAGATATTTTAACTGCAAATTACCTCTTAGTGTAAGTACTTTTTCTGCAAATTCCAAAGCTTCATGCCTTATGCTGACGTGAGTTAACTCTACCAGAGTTTGTTGCTGCAGATGGAAGTATTGTTGGAGTTTTGCACCCAGCATCTGCAATGTCATAATTCGAGTTAGGGTAAGAAGTCAAAATCTCATGAAGGTACTACAAGGGAAAATCACTTTCTAGACACAGGTCTGGCCAAACCACATTGTAAAAAATGCACACCCTGACCCTACACTGGCTTTATAATTGAAATACAAAACTTCCCCCAAAAATGTACAAACAATTTTTTCAATCAAACAAAGATGTAATTTCTCATAAGAATATACTTGTAATCTACAGTAGCTCAGGTTGGAGGAGGGGCGGGATGCGGCTGCCCACCAAACACCAAAGCAAGAGCCAACTTTTCTAGTGGCCATCGCGGCTGCCTGCCTCAGGTGAAAAAAGGGTGAACCCATAAGTGTGATTTCAGAGGTGGATACCTGATGTCCAGCTCAAGGATAAAACTTAAAACTGAGAAATCTGCCGAAGTATACATTTCCCAATAGACCTAAGGGATCAGGGATCAATGAATGTAACCAAACATGGTAGGAAACACAAATGCAAGTAATGTTCCACATATCTACTGGTAAAAACTATAGACGGATGCATCAGATCCTCTCATGATTTTTAGTCTGGCATTTAGTGCTAAACAGACTGCATTAAAATTTTATGGTCATGAATTGTGGAACTTTTTAAACTTGACTTGTTAAGTTCACGGCCTATATGTGTATGAAAGGTTACAGTAATATAACACGAAGGGCACATGCATGATTTTTCACTGAAAGAAGGAAAAGGTCAGCATATATAAGATGAAAATAAGTAGTTCATGAATCCTAATGCAATTTAATTTTTGTTATTAGCAGCATAGTAGTCCTTTTTTAAAGCTCCATGGCAGATCGTCAAGGAGGAGGTTATTAGATATCGTTTTTTGCAGGGATTGGGAAACCACGTGTCCTCCAATGCCATAGATCAATTCGGATGAAGAAAAACTTTATAGCCTCTAGAAATAAACGTGTTCAATCTTTCTGGCTAGAAAGGCGATGTGCACGTGCACACAGTGTCGGAGAGAGAAGAGGCCCAGAAGTATCTGCCTCCACGGCGGCAACAACTCACATCTACAACCAATATTGATGGACGTCGACAGTAGCATGACAGGGAAACATGAAGAATAGGTGTCAGAGGGAGACCCACAACCAAAGAAAATCTAACGGCAGATTGAAGTGTAAACCAGCAAGAAAACGAACCTGATCCTGATGAGGATTGATCTGATAATCTCCTTAAGCACAAGGAATCAATTTCCAAACCTACCTTGTTCAGCTTCAGAGAGGCTATGCATTCGTTTTTCATTGGCGGAGACAGAAAGAGAGATCATGAAGAAGAGGAAGAAGTCGTGGATGGAATTATTTTCCACGTGGGGAAAGTCCAATGGAGAATAGGAATAGTCCATGAAGTATGGAGGAAGATATCATGGAGTACTAATGAGGAAGAGACCGTGGAGTAGATTTAGTTTTTTTCCCAAAAGAGATAGAAATTGCTTTAATTAAAGGAGGAAAAAAATTATGCATTAGGATCATGTGGTGGATTTTCTTTTCCAAATTGTTTGAGTGTGGTTGTGGGAGAGATGCGTACGTGAGACTTCTTTTACACGTGCGGAGAGATATACGTGAAAGTTTTTCCCTATTTGGAGAGAGATAAGTGAGAGATTGTTTATATTGTTTTCTGAGATTGAATGGGGTTGTGGGAAAGAGATAAGTGAGACTTTTTCTACGCATGAGACATTGAGAAATTTCAGTCGTGAGAGAAATATCTATAAGATCTTTTTTCTTTTGGGGAGAGATTCATGAGAGATCTACACAGTAATAATTTGGTCCCACCTGATCAACGGCTCCTAATTACTGATTAACCTGGGGATTTCTAGGGAGTCTGTAATTAGTATAGGTATAGATAGATATAGATTAGATAGATAGATAGATATAGATAGATAGATGAGTTCAAAGGAAAGATAAAAATCGGTTGCTAAATGAATTCCAATTTGTTGAACATTATTTATGAGAACCTAGGCTTTCGCCTGGAGACAATCACCAAACACCAATGTGAGGGGAAAGATGCCGACACACCTCGACGATGCCTCCAAGGAGTGGAACGGCACCCACAGGCGGCGTCGCCACCGGCACAGACCTAAGCTGCACATGACTTTCATCCATAGCACTACACATCTCTAGCTCCGTACACCAGAATGGGGGCAACGCCGTCCAAGTTGGAACACATTACCACCGCCACAACACCTCTTCATAATGGCCGGAGTACCGTGGTAACCGCACAAGAGAGAGCACAAGCCATCCTCCATCTCCAGTCGCACAAACACACTCAATATAAATTTTCAAATAACGCATGCCTCATCTTCAGTCGCACAAACACATTCGATATATAATCCTTTTATCAAGTTAAGACATCTATATCTTGCAAATAAAGCATGTCCCATTAATATAATTTCTCATAAGTTGATAAAAGGAGAAGCATACACATAGAAAATAATTTGACTATTTGCGTGAAACAATTCTGACACAAACACACCCACAAGGTAGAAAGGATTTTGTGGATGCCATCATATGAACAGGCAGATCTAAAAGTATTAAATATTCCATGGCAATGCTATGTACTTTTCCGTCTAATCTATTTTGCAATATCATAACACAAGTCATTACAAACAACACTTGCCTTGTCCCCTCATGTATTCTTGAGGTTTTAGCGTAATGTCAATTGAGCTTTGTTCAACAAAAGTACTATTGAACTGGCTAAGAACTTATATTTTACCTAAGTGCTACTGCGATTTATACATCAAAGCATAATCAGCCTACAGACATTCCTACATCAAAAAAATTATGTCTTCTTTGAGATACTCACTCGGTCCCATAATATAGGATTTGTTGCTGCTTGCAAGATGCCCTCTTGCGCCGATTTCACTCGCTGCATCTTGCATACGTGCAGTACCACGTCATTGTCAAGGAAAGCACGCTGCCATTGGTAGAGCTCCTGCAGGTTAAAAGGAACCTCCTTCTCTTGGTACCAGCAGAACCCACAGGTCAAAGGGTCCACCCCGTTGTTCGGGGTGCTCAAACCTGTAAGCTTGTCAACTGCAAAACCTTCTGATCTGCGAAAAAGGAATGGATAATTTGTCAAGGGTTTTACATCGATAAAACAATATTGTGCATTAGAAATATTGTGCATTATATAGATAGATGCGGCGCAGCCTGAACCAAGCTTACAAGTATCATGCCTTAAATAGATGAATGCAGTGGAACGCACACATAGTTTAATATTAATATATCCTGCAAGAGATGTGTAATATACATGTTCAGGACTTTAAATTTATGGGTAGAAGTAAACAAATATAGTCTGTCGAACGACGACCATCATGTATGTCTTTTATGGGCAAATTATCGCATGATAAATGGATTGGAAGGAGAAAATGAAAAACCCTAGCTCGAATCTGTACCTAAGTGATATATTCTTCTCAGGCTTCTCAACTACGACACTTCTGTGCACATAAAAATAATTGCAGATCCACCAACAACAAAATTAATTTCACATTGGTAAGAATCAGTTCAGATCTCACCTAATACAAACACATGCCCTCTTCATGAGACCCTGAACCTGCCCTTAGAGTTCAAATAAATGTACCATTTGATAGCAGACCAATATTTTGTTTTTGCTTTATACATGACTTGCTCACTGCTCATAGTATAAAGCTAACTCGGTTGTAAAGGGAACTGGAAAAACCACTCAAAAAAGTTAGAGAGCCCCAAAAAACTTCTGGACTGAAGTATAACTACTGAAATGGAGCGCGCACCTGCCGTCGAGATGCAACCGCTCGGGCGCTCGATCGCAGAAAACGAATCCGGGGAATATGAGGACGGAAAGGTCTGCTGGTCTGCAATTGAGATGCAAAGAATCATGATTTATATTCAGGAGACCAAACATGGTAATAATCTAAATTTTCAGCTCGAGAACACAAACACTCGCAGCAATCTCGAAGGCACAAATTTGCCAATAATAGAACCAGATATAGACAGAAAGAACATCTTCACTCCCACTTAATCCAAGCAATTGACACCAAAAAAGTCTCCAACTTTCCTTTGGTTCCAGTCAATCACAACTTCAGAAACAACCTTCAATAATCTGCATTCAAGAGGTCAACTAAATTAAAAATATTGTAAGTAACAAGCATTTAGGCTGGTGATATTGTTATAAACGTGTTGTCGAAGATTTGTAGAAACAAACTAAACGAGCTCTATCTTCTTTTCACTGTTTTTCTCTTCTGAGGATAGAAAAATAGAAATACCTATGTTGGACCGCTCAAGTAGTAAATGGGATCATTGCCCTTGCCTACACATGGGCCATGGCTCCAAATTCATAAGTCATGATCATTTGCATTCAGAGACTATCTTCAGAAGGATCTTGTTTGTGTTAGTGCTTCAGTATTGTCTACGGCAAAGGATTAATAAGTTTGTTTTCACACATGTGCGCATAGCAGATAGCTGCGGTTGATATGTTTGTTGTGTATCTTGGCTGATTTTCCTGAATTCAGGCGTGAGGAACAAAACATTAGAATCAGGAGTACAAAACCTTGTCTAGCATATATATTACACAACTACTATCTAACATCACAAACTGGCCTGCACTGGGGTAATAGGAAATGATCATATGACAAAGAATTAAACATAAAAGAAAATATTTTTGGAGAAGGAAGAACATGTCAGGAGGATCTGGTGAACCTGCTACGCATACTCATGTGGACTTACGGTTCCGGTGAAGTGGAGCTGATGGAAGAGGGGATCACGAGCAGCGGCGGGATGGTCGGCGCTGGAGCTCATGGCGAAGTGGACCCGTGGCGCGGTGGCGGGGGAAGGGGTTGTTGGCGCGGGGAGCGACCGCGGTGGGACGTGGGGGCGGCGGCCGCGGCTGGAGGTGGGGCGGCAGCCACGGCTGGAGCTGGGGCGGCGGCCGCGGCGGGAGGTGGCGGGGGCGGCCGCGACAGGCGGTGGCGCACCGCGAGACGGGTTAGCGTTTGATAGGCTGAAACACCAACACCATGATTTTCAGACCCTGCCAACTCTATAATTCTATAAGATCCAATACCTGCTAGGTTGTTCCACATCACCAATGTCCAAGTCAATACCATATATTATCCACTGAAATGTCTGAGTTAATATCATATGCAAAAACATTAGAGCAATGTGCTCTCCTTTACCCATATTGTGTACCACATAACATTATGAACATTAGCGGAGGATTAGCCTGCAGCTATTTTAGATCGTGCACCAAATAGTTGTAGTTTTCCTAAATCATGGAGAAGAACAAGGTTGAAATTCGCAAGAGTCGTATAGAAATTTCTGCAATCAATATCATACCAGATCCATGTACGGTAGCCTCTAAATAAGCAACATAAGTCCGTAGTCCATAAGTATGTAGGCTACGCTCCAATTTGATGTATCATGCAATTTTGCAATACTCGGATAATTTTGTAAAGCATACATATACTGCATTGGAGGGCTATAAACTTCAGTAATCTGAAAATATGTAGACCACAGCTGAGATCGTAACTTAGTGACACAACACATGGTATGATAGCTAAAGGAGAGGCTATCAATTGTCATTTTTTTTGCACAGATGTGCCAGTAGAAAATCACCATTGATTCAATCTGATGTGTGAAGTCACCTGTCGACTCGGCTTGCCATTGATTCTGCGCCTGCTCCCTGTCACCTCATCTCTTCCCTCGTGCGGCGGCTAGGGTTTGCAGAGGGAGGGTGTGCGTTGCCTCGGTCGTGGGTTTTTTTCGTTGGTTTTCTTTCGTAGGCTTTTTTTCAACCTCGCTCGCAGGCATCGCTAGACGTTAAAAGCGGGAGGGGGGGGGAGGACAAAAAAAACCGTCTCTTTGGGGAGGTGGAAGGAAGTATCAAAGAAATACCAAAAAAGACCGGATGAGGTGGGACGAAAATAAAACCCAGAACGCGACCTACCAACTAAGACATTAGAAGTAGAGATTACATCCGGTGCTAAAAAAAATACTAACTACACCCATTGCCCACATGTCTTTCCATACATGACAACGTGGTAGTTCAATCTGTTGGTACATACACATTAATGTGTTACGTAAAAACTTTTAAATATCAACCACTATTATTTTGATCGAACGGTGCGAATATTTATTTATGGGTTTGTCTAGGAAACATCTAGATGTGCTCTAGTTATTGCACATCTAAGTGACTCAATCAAGCTAGAAAAAAAAAGACAAAAGAAAAATGCTTGCACAAATCGTAGCATAAAATCAATGACATAGGACTTAGATGTGTAATACTTAGAGCACATCTAGATATCCTTTGGCAAAACTGTTTATTTATTGGATAGATACTTGTGTTTGAACCTTTTAATCTTTATTATCACCAAGCTTTTTTTGTATTTTTTGCTGCCCCCGCTTCCACGCATCCGATCTGAGAATGAATTGGCCTGATGAGTTACATACTTACATGTGAAAAGCTTGCGACTGGATTTAAGCTTAATCCACATGTATATATTCTTCTTATTAATAATGCCGCGCAAAGACGCCTCTTGGTTTTCGTACGTGATGTGAATCAAACAGTACTATTATATTGTCCTTTTTTTATGGGAACTATTATTATTGCCTTTATTAAGAAATCCGAAAAAACGACTTTTAGCCTTTTATTTCTACGTGATGACCCTTATTAAAAAAAAGAATATAACGGTGACACTTCCTTGCCTAGTCTAGTTACATCCGGTGCTAAAAATAATAATAACTACACCCGTTGCCAACATGTTTTTCCGTACATGACAACGTGATAGTTCAATCTGTTGGTACATACACATTAATATGTTACGTAAAAACTTTTAAATATCAACAATTATTATTTTGATCGAACGGTGCAAATATTTATTTATTGGATGGATACTTGTGTTTGAACCTTTTAATCTTTATTACCATCAAGTTTTTATTGTTTTTATATTTTTTGCTGCCCCCGCTTCCACGCGTCCGATCTGAGAATGAATTGGCCCGATGGGTTACATGTGAAAAGCTTGCAACTGGATTTAAGATTAATCCTCATGTATATATTTTTCTTATTAACAATGCTGCGCAAAAATCTGTACCTATTGCCTACTGTTTTTCTTTAGCATATCTATTCCCTACTGTTTTTTTAACTCAATCTATTGCCTACTGTTTATTTCTATTTTCTGGAAGTGCTGCCTACCACTTGCTTTTTTTGGGGCGCCAACCTCCTGGTTTTTTTTGAGACATCGCCGGCCTTTTGGTGTTTGGTCACTATCAAGAGCATGGGCCGCTGGGTGCTAGGCGAGCCCATGGATGGACGCTGCCCTTTGTTTTTTCTTTTTCTATTAGACTTCAAATCGGACTTGATCAATGTTTCCTTATTTGCCCGTACAACACCTGTGATGATAGATTTAGATGCCCCTTTTTCTATACGTGAGCGCCGTTGACTCGCTTTCCATCATAGAAAGATGTACTACGCAATATACCTTTTTTTAGGGATGCACGTGGCATACTTGCTTTGTGCAAAACAATGTTGCTACACTATATTCGTATGTAACATTTATATCTTTAAATCTTGAACGTTTATGTTTAAAATTGATGGTTGACATAATTTAATCTATGTGGATGAACGTGATGGCTTCTTTTACTTATGTTTTAATTATATAATAGATGCTACAGAGCTCTCACTCACTTTCTTGTAAATATAGCCTTCTCCAAAAGTTTGTATAAAACCATATGCTTTGATCACACTATCAAAACGTTTATTCCAACTCCGAGAGGCTTGCACTAGTCCATAAATGAATCGCTGGAGCTTGCACACTTTGTTAGTACCTTTTGGATCGATAAAACCTTCAGGTTGCATCATATACAACTCCTCTTCCAGAAATCCATTCAGGAATCCAGTCTTTACATCCATTTGCCAAATTTCATAATCATAAAATGCAGTAATTGCTAACATGATTCGGACGGACGTAAGTATCGCTACGGGTGAGAAGGTCTCATCGTAGTCAACTCCTTAAACTTGTCAAAAACCTTTTGCAACAAGTCAAGCTTTGTAGACAGTAATGTTACCGTCAGCGTCAGTCTTCTTCTTGAAGATCCATTTATTCTCGATGGCTTGCCGATCATCGGGCAAGTCAACCAAAGTCCACACTTTGTTCTCATACATGGATCACATCTCAGATTTCATGGCTTCAAGCCATTTTGCGGAATCTGGGCTCATCATCGCTTTCTCATAGTTCGTAGGTTCGTCATGGTCAAGTAACATGACTTCCAGAACGGGATTACCGTACCACTCTGGTGCGGATCTTACTCTGGTTGACCTATGAGGTTCAGTTAACTTGATCTAAAGATTCATGATCATCATCATTAGCTTCCTCACTAATTGTTGTAGGTGTCACAGGAACCGGTTTCTGTG
The DNA here is from genome assembly GCF_018294505.1 of Triticum aestivum. Classification (NCBI taxonomy): domain Eukaryota; kingdom Viridiplantae; phylum Streptophyta; class Magnoliopsida; order Poales; family Poaceae; genus Triticum; species Triticum aestivum. The sequence goes on along the minus strand of NC_057800.1, from coordinate 124,809,547 downwards.
TTGAACTACTCTCCAATAAGGGAGCAGGTACAGTTACCTCATCAAGTTCTACTTTCCTCCCACTCACTTCTTTCGAGAGAAACTCCTTCTCTAGAAAGGATCCATTCTTAGCAACAAATGTCTTGCCTTCGGATCTGCGATAGAAGGTGTACCCAACAGTCTCCTTTGGGTATCCTATGAAGACACATTTCTCCGATTTGGGTTCGAGCTTATCAGGTTGACGCTTTTTCACATAAGCATCGCAACCCTAAACTTTAAGAAACGAAAACTTTGGTTTCTTGTCAAACCACAGTTCATAAGGTGTCGTCTCAACGGATTTTGATGGTGCCCTATGATACGTCTCCAACGTATCTATAATTTTTGATTGCTCCATGGTATATTATCTACTGTTTTGGACATTATTGGGCTTTATTATCCACTTTTATATTATTTTAGGGACTAACCTATTAACCGGAGGCCCAACCCAGAATTGTTGTTTTTTTTGCCTATTTTAGGGTTTCGAAGAAAAGGAATATCAAACGGAGCAAGCAAGTTGGATACACACCCACTTAGTTTCTTTTGTTGATCTTCCATACATTCATAGCTCTAGTGCATCCGTTGCATGGCAATCCCTACTCCTTGCATTAACATCGATCGATGGGCATCTCCATAGCCCATTGATTAGCCTCGTTGATGTGAGACTTTCTCCTTTTTTGTCTTCTCCACATAACCCCCATCATCATATTCTATTCCACCCATAGTGCTATATCCATGGCTCACGCTCATATATTGCGTGAAAGTTTATAGGTTTGAGATTACTAAAGTATGAAACAATTGCTTGGCTTGTCATCGGGGTTGTGCATGATGAGAGCATACTTGTGTGACGAAAATGGAGCATTACTAAACTATATGATTTTATAGGGATGAACTTTCTTTGGCCATGTTATTTTGAGAGGACATAATTGCTTAGTTAGTATGCTTGAAGTATTATTATTTTTATGTCAATATGAACTTTTATCTTGAATCTTTTAGATCTGAATATTCATACCAAAATTAAGAAGAATTACATTAAAATTATGCCAAGTAGCACTCCGCATCAAAAATTCTATTTTTATCATTTACCTACTCGAGGACGAGCAGGAATTAAGCTTGGGGATGCTTCATACGTCTCCAACGTATCTATAATTTTTGATTGCTCCATTCTATATTATCTACTGTTTTAGACATTATTGGACTTTATTATCCACCTTTATATTATTTTTGGGACTAACCTATTAACCGGAGGCCCAGCCCAGAATTGTTGTTTTTTTGCCTATTTTAGGGTTTCGAAGAAAAGGAATATCAAACGGAGTCCAAAAGGAATGAAACCTTCGGGAACGTGATTTTCTCACCGAACATGATCCAGGAGACTTGGACCCTACGTCAAAAAACAAAGGAGTAGGCCACGAGGTAGGGGGCGCGCCTACCCCCCCCCCCCAGGCGCGCCCTCCACCCTCATGGCCCCCCTGTTGCTCCACCAACGTACTCCTTCCTCCTATATATACCTACGTACCCCCAGACGATCAGATACGGAGCGAAAACCCTAATTCCACCACCGTAACTTTCTGTATCCACGAGATCCCATCTTGGGGCCTGTTCCGGAGCTCCGCCGGAGGGGGTATCCATCATGGAGGGCTTCTACATCATCACCATAGCCCCTCCGATGAAGTGTGAGTAGTTTACCTCAGACCTACGGGTCCATAGTTATTAGCTAGATGGCTTCTTCTCTCTTTTTGGATCTCAATACAATGTTCTCCCCCTCTCTTGTGGAGATCTATTCGATGTAATCTTCTTTTTGCGGTGTGTTTGTTGAGACCGATGAATTGTGGGTTTATGATCAAGTCTATCTATGAACAATATTTGATTCTTCTCTGAATTCTTTTATGTATGATTGGTTATCTTTGCAAGTCTCTTCGAATTATCAGTTTGGTTTGGCCTACTAGATTGATCTTTCTTGCAATGGGAGAAGTGCTTAGCTTTGGGTTCAATCTTGCGGTGTCCTTTCCCAGTGATAGTAGGGGCAGCAAGGCACGTATTGTATTGTTGCCATCGAGGATAACAAGATGGTTTTTTTTATCATATTGCATGAGTTTATCCCTCTACATCATGTCATCTTGCTTAAGGCGTTACTCTGTTTTCATGAACTTAATACTCTAGATGCTTGTTGGATAGCGGTCGATGAGTGGAGTAATAGTAGTAGATGCAGGCAGGAGTCGGTCTACTTGTCTCGGACATGATGCCTATATACATGATCATACCTCGATATTCTCATAACTATGCTCAATTCTGTCAATTGCTCAACAGTAATTTGTTCACCCACCGTAAAATACCTATGCTCTTGAGAGAAGCCACTAGTGAAACCTATGGCCCCCGGGTCTATCTTCATCATATTAATCTTCCAATACTTAGTTATTTCCTTTGCTTCTTACTTTGCTTTTATGTTACTTTGCATGTTTATCATAAAAATACCAAAAATATTATCTTATCATATCTATCAGATCTCACTCTCGTAAGTGGCCGTGTATGGATTGACAACCCCTTATCGCGTTGGTTGCGAGGATTTATTTGTTTTCTGCAGGTGCGAGGGACTCGCGCGTGGCCTCCTACTGGATTGATACCTTGGTTCTCAAAACTGAGGGAAATACTTACGCTACTTTGCTGCATCACCCTTTCCTCTTCAAGGGAAAACCAACGCAGTGCTCAAGAGGTAGCAAGAAGGATTTCTGGCGCCGTTGCCAGGGAGTCTATGCAAAAGTCAATATACCAAGTACCCATCACAATCCTTATCTCCTGCATTACATTATTTGCCATTTGCCTCTCGTTTACCTCTCCCCCACTTCACGCTTGCCATTTTATTCGCCCTCTCTCTCTATCCTCCCTCTCTTTCTCTATTTGCCTCTTTTTGCCCGCTTGCTTTTTGTTTGCTTGTGTGTTGGATTGCTTGCTTGTCACGATGGCTCAAGATAACACTAAATTGTGTGACTTTATCAATACCAACAACAATGATTTTATTAGCACTCTGATTGCTCCTCTTACCGATGCTGAATCTTGTGAAATTAATGCTGCCTTGCTGAATCTTGTCATGAAAGATCCGTTTTCCGGCCTTCCTAGTGAAGATGCCGCTACCCATGTAAATAGCTTCGTTGATTTGTGTGATATGCAAAAGAAGAAAGATGTGGATAATGATATTGTTAAATTGAAGCTATTTCCTTTTTCGCTTAGAGATCGTGCTAAAGCTTGGTTTTCGTCTTTGCCTAAAAATAGTATTGATTCATGGAATAAGTGCCAAGATGCTTTTATCTCTAAGTATTTTCCTCCCGCTAAGATCATCTCCCTTAGAAACGATATTATGAATTTTAAGGAACTTGATCATGAACATGTTGCACAAGCTTGGGAGAGGATGAAATTAATGATACATAATTGCCCTACTCATGGTTTGAATTTGTGGATGATTATACAAAAAAATTATGCCGGATTGAATTTTGCTTCTAGAAATCTTTTAGATTCGGCCGCGGGAGGCACTTTTATGGAAATCACTTTAGGATAAGCTACTAAACTCCTAGATAATATTATGGTTAATTATTCTCAATGGCATAGTGAAAGATCTACTAATAAAAAAGTGCATGCGATAGAAAAAATTAATGTTCTGAGTGGAAAGATGGATGAACTTATGAAATTATTTGCTAGTAAAAGTGTTTCTTCTGATCCTAATGATATTCCCTTGTCTACCTTGATTGAGAATAATAATGAATCTATGGATGTGAATTTTGTTGGTAGGAACAATTTTGGTAACAACGCATATAGAGGAAATTTTAATCCTAGGCCTTATCCTAGTAATCCCTCTAATAATTATGGTAATTCCTACAACAATTCTTACGGAAATTATAATAAGATGCCCTGCGATTTTGAATCTAATATTAAAGAATTTTTTACTTCACAAAATAATTTCAATGCTTTGATTGAAGAAAAATTGCTTAAGATTGATGAGTTGGCTAGGAACGTTGATAGAATTTCTCTTGATGTTGATTTTTTGAAACTTAGATCTATTCCACCTAAGCATGATATCAATGAGTCTCTCAAAACCATGAGAATTTCCATTGATGAGTGCAAAGAAAGAACCGCTAGGATGCGTGCTAAGAAAGATGCCTTTATAAGAGCATGTTCTTCTAGTTCCTATGAAAATAAACATGAAGATCTAAAAGTTATTGATGTGTCCCCTATTAAATCTTTGTTTTGCAATATGAATCTTAATAATGATGGGACTGAATATGATCAACCTTTACCTAGAAGGCGTTCCAAGAATTCGGAGTTTTTAGATCTTGATGCTAAAATTGATGAAAGTGGGATCAAAGAAATTAAAACCCTAGATGTTACTAAACCCACTATTTTGGATTTCAAGGAATTTAATTATGAAAATTTCTCTTTGATTGATTGTATTTCCTTGTTGCAATCCGTGTTAAATTCTCCTCACGCTTATAGTCAAAATAAAGCGTTCACTAAACATATCGTTGATGCCTTGATGCAATCTTATGAAGAAAAACTTGAGCTGGAAGTTTCTATCCCTAGAAAACTTTATGATGAGTGGGAACCAACTATTAAAATTAAGATTAAAGATCATGAGTTCTATGCTTTATGTGATTTGGGTGCTAGTGTTTCCACGATTCCAAAGACTTTGTGTGATTTGTTAGGTTTTCGTGATTTTGATGATTGCTCTCTAAACTTGCACCTTGCGGATTCCACTATTAATAAACATATGGGAAGAATTAATGATGTTCTTATTGTTGCAAATAGGAATGATGTACCCATAGATTTTATTGTTCTTGACATAGATTTCAATCCTTCATGTCCTATTATTCTTGGTAGACCTTTCCTTAGAACGATTGGTGCAATTATTGATATGAAGGAAGGAAATATTAGATTCCAATTTCCGTTAAGGAAAGGCATAGAACACTTTCCTAGAAAGAAAATTAAATTACCTTATGAATCTATTATGAGAGCCACTTATGTATTGCCTACCAAAGATGGCAATACCTAGATCTATCCTTGCTTTTTGCTCATGTTTAGTAAGAAATAATTTATCTATCCTCTTTTTAGGCTGTGATTTTGTGTGTGTTTAATTAGTGTTTGTGCCAAGTAGAACCGTTGGGAAGACTTGGGGAAAGTCTTGTTATCTTGCTGTAAAAAACAGAAACTTTAGCGCTCACGAGAACTGCTGCCATTTTTATTTGGAAAGTGATATTTAGTTAATTCTTTTTGAAGATGATTAATAGACAAATTACTCACGTACTGAAATTTATTTTAGAATTTTTGGGGTTCCAGATCTTGCGCTAGCTACAGATTACTACAGACTGTTCTGTTTTTGACAGATTCTGTTTTTCGTGTGTTGTTTGCTTATTTTGATGAATCTATGGCTAGTAAAATAGTTTATAAACCATAGAGAAGTTGGAATAAAGTAGGTTTAACACCAATATAAATAAGAATGAGTTCATTACAGTACCTTGAAGTGGTCTTTTGTTTTCTTTAGCTAACGGAGCTCACGAGATTTTCTATTTTAAGTTTTGTGTTGTGAAGTTTTCAAGTTTTGGGTAAAGATTTGATGGATTATGGAACAAGGAGTGGCAAGAGCCTACGATTGGGGATGCCCATGGCACCCCCAAGATAATCTAAGGACACCTAAAAGCCAAAGCTTGGGGATTCCACGGAAGGCATCCCCTCTTTTCGTCTACTTCTATCGGTAACTTTACTTGGAGATATATTTTTATTCACCACATGATATGTGTTTTGCTTGGAGCGTCTTGTATGATTTGAGTCTTTGCTTTTTAGTTTACCACAATCATCCTTGTTGTACACACATTTTGAGAGAGCCATACATGATTTGGAATTTGTTAGAATACTCTATGTGCTTCGCTTATATCATTTGAGTTATATAGTTTTTCTCTAGTACTTCACTTATATCTTTTAGAGCACGGTGGTGGATTTTTTATAGAAACTATTGATATCTCATGCTTCACTTAGATTATTTTGAGAGTCTTAAATAGCATGGTAATTTGCTTAAATAATCCTAATATGCTAGGTATTCAAGATTAGTAAAAAAAATCTTATGAGTGTTTTGAATACTAAGAGAAGTTTGATGCTCGATGATTGTTTTGAGATATGGAGGTAATAATATCAAAGTCATGCTAGTTGAGTAGTTGGGAATTTGAGAAATGCTTGTGTTGAAGTTTGCAAGTCCCGTAGCATGCACGTATGGTAAATGTTATGTAACAAAATTGAAACATGAGGTGTTATTTGATTGTCTTCCATATGAGTGGTGGTCGGGGACGAGCGATGGTCTTTTCCTACCAATCTATCCCCCTAGGAGCATGCGCATAGTGCTTGGTTTTTGATGACTTGTATATTTTTGCAATAAGTATGTGAGTTTTTTATGACTAATGTTGTGTCCATGGATTATACGCACTCTCACCTTTCCATCATTGCTAGCCTCTTCGGTACCGTGCATTGCCCTTTCTCACACTGAGAGTTGGTGCAAACTTCGCCGGTGCATCCAAACCCCGTGATATGATACGCTCTTTCACACATAAACCTCCTTATATCTTCCTCAAAATAGCCACCATACCTACCTATTATGGCATTTCCATAGCCATTCTGAGATATATTGCCATGCAACTTTTCACCATTCTATTTATCATGACACATTCATCATTGTCATATTACTTAGCATGATCATGTAGTTCACATAGTATTTGTGGCAAAGCCAACGTTTATAATTCTTTCATACATGTCACTCTTGGTTCATTTCATATCCCGGTACATCGCCGGAGGCATTCATATAGAGTCATATCTTGTTCTAAGTATCAAGTTGTAATTCTTGAGTTGTAAATAAATAGAAGTGTGATGACCATCCTTCATAGAGCATTGTCCTAAAAAAGAGAAAAGCCAAAAAAAGGGAAAGGCCAAATATATATATATATATAGGCTTGCTAAAGTAAGCCTGAGCGCATTATTGTTTTACGTACGCTTCGGACGCCTGACCCGACACTAATTAGCCCGAACCATCCCTGTTATGCGCGCCTCCGTGACCGCTTGTGGAAAATTCTTCGTAAAAATGATAATGAAAGATAGTAATGGATTACGTCAACACTCCGTGGGACAATAAATCTACCTATAGAAAAATTCCTCGTAAAATCTAATGGATGGAATGTAGTAATGGATTACCATCTCCATTGCCGGATGATTAATTTAGCTATCCATGATTTCGAAACATTTACATAGTAATACGTCCATGCAATGCAGTAACGGAGTTGCCAACAAACATAGTAACGATTACTAGATTGCCATAAATATTACTGTATAACCAAATGCTCCCATTACCTGGTCGAAGTCTCCTACATTAAAAATTATTGTAAAGTACACATTGTCTTACTACAATTAGGGCCGCAAGCACTATACTAGTAGATGGTAATTTCATTACCAATATAATATAAACCAATTAATTGGAGAACCACTAACATATGCTTACTTTCCATGCATTGACTATAAGCCACATGATTTTTAACATTACCACATGTTCACTTTATTTTACAATTCTTAACAACCATGACCATTAGATTTCTCACATGTACTAATTTATTACTAGATTTCAGCATGTTTTTACTAGGTTTACCAGGTGACAGATTGAACCATCACTAATTTTTGGCTTGATAAAACATTTTCTTTCATTACCATCTACTGCATCCTTTTACTACCAATAATTAGTGAGCAAGGCACATGGATAAAAAACGATTTACTACATGAGCAAGGCACGTGTAGTAAATCTTTTTTACTAGTCAATGGATCAGACCACCCGTAATACATTGCTTCATAAAGTATTTCATCCATTACCATCTATTCTATATTTTTTACTATCATTAATTAGTGAGTTTAGAAGCATGCGCGTACGGGACTGTGGGTAGGATGGTAACCAAATTAAAGCCATTACAATTTTCTTTAACCGATTTTACCCTCAGTTAATTAGTGGAGGGGCAGCCTATTCCTACGGAGCGACCGCCTGACTAGCGCGTAGGATTAGCTATTCTGTGTGCTCGCTTAGTTTAGCACCATCATATGCCAAGTTTTATAATGAAAATTTCCCACTAGTATATGAAAGTGACAAAACAAAAGACTCTCTATCATGAAGATTATGGTGCTACTTTGAAGCACAAGTGTGGCAAAGGATAGTAGCATTGTCCCTTTATATATATATATATATATATATATATATATATATATATATATAACAATGGGCCTCCTCAAGTGCCCTAGGTCTTCGTGAGCAAGCAAGTTGGATGCACACCCACTTAGTTTCTTTTGTTGAGCTTTCATACATTCGTAGCTCTAATGCATCCGTTGCATGGCAATCCCTACTCCTTGCATTAACATCAATCGATGGGCATCTCCATAGCCCATTGATTAGCCTCGTTGATGTGAGACTTTCTCCTTTTTTGTCTTCTCCACATAACCCTCATCATCATATTCTATTCCACCCATAGTTCTATATCCATGGCTCGCGCTCATATATTGCGTGAAAGTTTATAGGTTTGAGATTACTAAAGTATGAAACAATTGCTTGGCTTGTCATCGGGGTTGTGCATGATGAGAGCATACTTGTGTGACGAAAATGGAGCATGACTAAACTATATGATTTTGTAGGGATGAACTTTCTTTGGCAATGTTATTTTGAGAGGACATAATTTCTTAGTTAGTATGCTTGAAGTATTATTATTTTTATGTCAATATGAACTTTTATCTTGAATCTTTCGGATCTAAATATTCATACCACAATTAATAAGAATTACATTAAAATTATGCCAAGTAGCATTCCGCATTAAAAATTCTGTTTTTATCACTTACCTACTCGAGGACGAGCATGAATTAAGCTTGGGGATGCTTGATACGTCTCCAACGTATCTATAATTTTTGATTTCTCCATGCTATATTATCTACTGTTTTGGACATTATTGGGCTTTATTATCCACCTTTATATTATTTTTGGGACTAATCTATTAACCGGAGGCCCAGCCCAGAATTGCTGTCTTTTGCCTATTTTAGGGTTTCGAAGAAAAGGAATATCAAACGGAGTCCAAACGGAATGAAACCTTCGGGAACGTGATTTTCTCACCGAACATGATCCAGGAGACTTGGACCCTACGTCAAGAAACAAAGGAGGAGGCCACGAGGTAGGGGGCGCGCCTACCCCCCCCCCCCCCAGGCGCGCCCTCCACCCTCATGGGCCCCCTGTTGCTCCACCGACGTACTCCTTCCTCCTATATATACCTACGTACCCCCAAACGATCATATACGGAGCCAAAACCCTAATTCCACCGTCGTAACTTTCTGTATCCACGAGATCCCATCTTGGGGCCTGTTCCGGAGCTCCGCCGGAGGGGGTATCCATCACGGAGGGCTTCTACATCATCACCATAGCCCCTCCGATGAAGTGTGAGTAGTTTACCTCAGACCTACGGGTCCATAGTTATTAGGTAGATGGCTTCTTCGCTCTTTTTGGATCTCAATACAATGTTCTCCCCCTCTCTTGTGGAGATCTATTCGATGTAATCTTCTTTTTGCGGTGTGTTTGTTGAGACCGATGAATTGTGGGTTTATGATCAAGTCTATCTATGAACAATATTTGATTCTTCTCTGAATTCTTTTATGTATGATTGGTTATTGATGACCCACAAGTATAGGGGATCTATCATAGTCCTTTCGATAAGTAAGAGTGTCGAACCCAATGAGGAGCAGAAGGAAACGATAAGCGGTTTTCAGCAAGGTATTCTCTGCAAGTACTAAAATAAGTGGTAACAGATAGTTTTGTGATGAGATAATTTGTAACAAGCAACAAGTAACAAAAGTAAATAAAGTGCATCAAGGTGGCCTAATCCTTTTTGTATCAAAGGACAAGCCTGGACAAACTCTTATATAAGGAAAAGCGCTCCCGAGGTCATATGGGAATATCGTCAAGCTAGTTTTCATCACGTTCATAGGATTTGCGTTCGGTACCTTGATAATTTGACATGTGGGTGGACCGGTGCTTGGGTGCTGTTCTAACTTGAACAAGCATCCCACTTATGATTAACCTCTATTGCAAGCATACGCAACTACAACAAAAGTATTAAGGTAAACCTAACCATAGCATGAAACATATGGATCCAAATCAGCCCCTTACGAAGCAACGCATAAACTAGGGTTTAAGCTTCTGTCACTCTAGCAACCCATCATCTACTTATTACTTCCCAATGCCTTCCTCTAGGACCAAATAATGGTGAAGTGTTATGTATTCAACATTCACATAACACCACTAGAGGCTAGACAACATACATCTCATCAAAATATCGAACGAATACCAAATTCACATGACTACTAATAGCAAGACTTCTCCCTTGTCCTTAGGAACAAACGTAACTACTCACAAAGCATAGTCATGTTCATAATCAGAGGGGTAATAATATGCATAAAGGATCTGAACATGTGATTTTCCACCAATTAAACCAACTAGCATCAACTACAAGGAGTAATTAACACTACTAGCAACCTACTAGCACCAATCCCAGACTTGGAGACAAGAATTGGATACAAGAGATGAACTAGGGTTTTGAGATGAGATGGTGCTGATGAAGATGTTGATGGAGATTGCCCTCTCCCAATGAGAGGAGCGTTGGTGATGACGATGGCGATGATTTCCCCCTCCGGGAGGGAAGTTTCCCTGGCAGAACAGCTCTGCCGGAGCTCTAGATTGGATCCGCCAAGGTTCCGCCTCGTGGCGGCGGAGTTTTTTCCCGAAAAGTTGCTTCCCCTTTTTTTCTCGACGAAAGACTTCATATAGGAGAAGATGGTCATCAGAGAGCCACCAGGGGGCCCATGAGGTAGGGGGTGCGCCCTAGGGGGGGTGCCCCCCACCCTCGTGGAAAGGGTTTGGGCCCCTGGTCTTCATCTTTGGCGAGGAATTTTCATTATTTATTATAAGGTATTCCGTGGAGTTTCAGGACTTTTGGAGTTGTGCAGAATAGGTCTCTAATATTTACTCCGTTTCTAGCCAAGAATTCCAGCTGCCGGCATTCTCCCTCCTTATGTAAACCTTATAAAATAAAAGAGAATAGCCATAAGTATTGTGACATAATGTGAAATAACAGCCCATAATGCAATAAATATCGATATAAAAGCATGATGCAAAATGGACGTATCAACTCCCCCAAGCTTAGACCTCGCTTGTCCTCAAGCGAAAGCCGATAACAATAAATATGTCCCCATGTTTAGAGGTAGAGGCGTCGATAAAAATAAAATACAGACATGAGGGCATCATGATTATTCTCATAAGAGAAACATACATAGATATTGTCATATGATTACTTATGTTCCAGTGATGATCTATTCACAATGCAAAAGTATGAATCAGAAACCTTATTGAGAACCAACAAACTATAACCTCAGTCATTGAAGCAATTGCAATTTATCATAACATCAGAAAGAGTCTATGTCAGAGCTAAAAAGCAAGTCCACATACTCAACTATCATCTAGTCCTTCATAATTGCTAACACTCGCGCAATACTTGTGGTTATGGAGTTTTAGTCGGACACAGAGAAAGATAGGGGCTTATAGTTTCGCCCCACAACCTTTTACCTTGAGGGTAATGTCAACAATAATAACTCATGCCCCCCTACATCCAATTAGATATATATATATATATATATCAGGTTCTTTCCAACATGCTGGGCTTGCCAAAGGATAAAATGAAAAAGGGAGAGGTGAAGATCACCATGACACTTGCATAAGGTAGAAGATAATAATAAAAGATAGGCCCTTCGCAGAGGGAAGAAGAGGTTGCCATGCGCTTTTATGGTTGGATGCACAAAATCTTAATGCGAAAGAACATCACTTTATATTGCCCCTTGTGATATGAATCTTTATTATGCAGTCCGTCGCTTTTATTACTTCCACATCACAAGATCGTATAAAGCTTATTTCTCCCACACTAATCATACATATTTAGAGAAATTTTTATTGCTTTGCACCGATGACAAACTTACTTGAAGGATCTTACTCAATCCATAGGTAGATATGGTGGACTCTCATGGCAAAACCGATTTAAGGGTATTTGGAAGCACAAGTAGTATCTCTACTTGGTGCTGAGAATTTGGTTAGCATGAGGGGGAAAGGCAAGCTCAACATGTTGGATGATCCATGACAACATACTTTATCTCATATATAAGAAAACATAACCCATTACATTGTCTTCCTTGTCCAACATCAACTCTTTAGCATGTCATATTTTGATGAGTGCTCCCAATCATAAAAGATGTCAATAATATTATATTTATATGTGAAACCTCTCTTTCCTTATTACTTCCTATTAATTGCAACGATGACCAAAGCTATGTCTGCCAACTCCCAACAACTTTTAATCATCACACCTTTCTATGTGAAGTCATTACTATCAATAAGATCAATATGAACTTTTGTTTCTTCTTATTCTTTTTCTCTTTTCTTTTATTCACCCAAGATCATAGCATGAAAATCAAGCCCTTGACTCAACACTAATCTTTATTATATAGCTCACGGACTCGATTACATAGAGAGATCATAAGGCAAAACTCAAAACTAGATCATGCCATAAACTTTATTCTACTAGATCAAAATACTACTAATAGGATCGAACTAAGGAAAACGGTAAAGATAGGAGTTGTGATTGTGATATGATACCGGGGCACCTCCCCCAAGCTTAGCAGTTGCCAAGGGGAGTGCCCATACCCATGTTATTATATCTCCTTTGTTGTTGGTGAAATATTCTTGGCGATGATTCCTCTCAGGATACGATTCTCCTCCTCGAGCTTGTTGACTTGTTGCTTGAGGTCCATTGTTTCCTTATGAAGCTTTCCTGTGACGGCTAAAGCTCCTTGCACCCAAGGGTGTTTCATAGCTGCGGGAGAACAAGTGACACTCCTCTTCATATTCTCATAAGAAAGAAATCTAACATTGGAAGGGATAACCGAGTTTGGAATAGCTAAGCTCTGTAGTTCCCCCATCGTGAACCCAGCTTGGAAGCGAGAGGTGACTTCTTGATCCTCCATGGCATCTACCCTCGTTAAGTCAGCCTCCATCTCTTCCTCCGTTGCTGGCCCAAAGTGGTCAGGGTCGCTGTTTTCCCTTGGTTCCGGTGGCGGATTAGATACCTGGCTCTCCCCGACTGACTCTTGAGAAGACATCTTGCTCTAATCTGCAGCAGCAACAACTCGAAACAAAAACAGATGATAGTTGCATGATACGGGAGTCAAAACCTTCGGGAGAATATATAGTGAATTTTTACCGCCCAAAATACGTATGGTGCAACAAAACGGAGTCCGGAAGGCACACGAGGTGCTCACGAGGTAGGGGGCGCGCCCAGGGGGTAGGGCGCGCCTTCCACCCTCGTGGGGCCCTCGTGTCCTTCCTGGACTGCTACTTAATTTTCTATTTTTCTAAATATTCCAAAACGGAGAAATATTGCCTTAAAAACTGTTTTGGAATAGGTTTACTTACCGTACCACATACCTATTCCTTTTCAGAGTCTGAAAAATTCTGGAAAGTGTCCCTTATGTATTCCTCCGGGGTTACGGTTTCAATAATATTGGTTTCAACATTTACGGGATTACCTGAGATATAATGTTTGATTCTTTGACCGTTTACCACCTTCGGATTTGTGCCTTCAAAGTTGTTGATTTTTATGGCACCGGAACGATAGACCTCCTCCATAACATAGGGGCCTTTCCATTTAGAGAGAAGTTTTCCTGCAAAAAATCTTAAACGGGAGTTGTATAGCAATACATAATCACCTACATTAAACTCACGCTTTTGTATCCTTTTGTCATGCCATCTTTTAACCTTTTCTTTAAACAACTTGGCATTTTCATAAGCTTGGGTTCTCCATTCATCAAGTGAGCTAATATCAAATAACCTCTTTTCACCGGCAAGTTTGAAATCATAGTTGAGCTCTTTAATAGCCCAATATGCCTTATGTTCTAGTTCGAGAGGCAAGTGACATGCTTTTCCATATATTATACGGAGATATACCCATAGGATTTTTATATGCAGTTCTATAGGCCAATAATGCATCATCAAGTTTCTTGGACCAATTCTTTCTAGATCTATTGACAGTCTTTTGCAAAATTAATTTGAGTTCTCTATTACTCAATTCTACTTGACCACTAGACTGTGGGTGATACGGAGATGCAATTCTATGATTGAAGTCATATTTAGCAAGCATTTTACGGAAAGCACCATGAATAAAATGTGAACCACCATCAGTCATTAAATATCTAGGGACTCCAAACCTCGGAAAAATAACTTCTTTAAGCATTTTAATAGAACTGTTATGATCAGCACTACTAGTTGGAATAGCTTCTACCCACTTAGTAACGTAATCAACAACAACTAAAATATGTGTATATCCATTAGAGGCAAGAAAAGGTCCCATATAATCAAAGCCCCAAACATCAAACGGTTCAATAACAACTGAATAATTCATAGGCATTTCTTGACGTCCACTAATATTACCAATTCTTTGACATTCATCACAAGATAGGACAAACTTACGGGCATCCTTGAAGAGAGTAGGTGTGACGCCCCCGATTCAATCGTACACTAATCATGCACACAAACGTGTACGATCAAGATCAGGGACTCACGGGAACATATCACAACACAACTCTAAAACATAAATAAGTCATACAAGCATCATAATACAAGCCAGGGGCCTCGAGGGCTCGAATACAAGTGCTCGATCATAGACGAGTCAGCGGAAGCAACAATATCTGAGTACAGACATAAGTTAAACAAGTTTGCCTTAAGAAGGCTAGCACAAACTGGGATACAGATCGAAAGAGGCGCAGGCCTCCTGCCTGGGATCCTCCTAAACTACTCCAGGTCGTCATCAGCGGGCAGCACGTAGTAGTAGGCACCTCCAGTGTAGTAGGGGTCGTCGTCGATGGTGGCGTCTGGCTCCTGGACTCCAGCATCTGGTTGCGACAACCAGAAAGAAAGGAAAGGGGAAAAAGGGGGGAGAAAGCAACCGTGAGTACTCATCCAAAGTACTCGCAAGCAAGGAACTACACTACATATGCATGGGTATATGTGTAAGGAGGCCATATCAGTGGACTGAACTGCAGAATGCCAGAATAAGAGGGGGATAACTAGTCCTGTCAAAGACTACGCTTCTCGCAGCCTCCGTCTTGCATCAAGTAGAAGAGAGTAGATTGAAGTCCTCCAAGTAGCATCTCCAAGTAGCATCTCCAAATAGCATCACATAGCATAATCCTACCCGGCGATCCCCTCCTCATATCCCTGAGGTAGAGCGACCACCGGTTGTATCTGGCACTTGGAAGGGTGTGTTTTATTAAGTATCCGGTTCTAGTTGTCATAAGGTCAAGGTACAACTCCAAGTCGTCCTGTTACCGAAGATCACGGCTATTCGAATAGATTAACTTCCCTGCAGGGGTGCACCACATAGCCCAACACGCTCGATCCCATTTGGCCGGACACACTTTCCTGGGTCATGCCCGGCCTCGGAAGATCAACACGTCGCAGCCCCACCTAGGCTCAACAGAGAGGCCAGCACGCCGGTCTAAACCTAAGTGCACAGGGGTGTGGGCCCATCGCCCATAGCACACCTGCACGTTGCGTACGCGGCCGAAAGCAGACCTAGCCTAGTGGTGTTCCAGTCCAATTCGGCGCGCGCCGCTCCGTCGCTGACGTCTGAAGTGCTTCGGCTGATACCACGACGTCGGGATACCCATAACTACTCCCGCGTAGATGGTTAGTGCGTATAGGCTCGTAGCCAACTCAGATCAAATACCAAGATCTCGTTAAGCGTGTTAAGTGTCCGCGAACGCCGAACAGGGCCAGGCCCACCTCTCTCCTAGGCGGTCTCAACCTGCCCTGTCGCTCCGCCACAAAGATCCACACAGAGGGCCGTCGGGACAAAGGTCCTTTCAGCCCCCAATCCGTGAATCACTCGCGGGTACTCTTCGAGCTGACCCGACTTTAGTCACCATCTATATAGTATGTATGTATGTATAGTATATACCCGTGATCACCTCCCGAGTGATCACGGCCCAATAGTATAGCAAGGCAGACTGACAAGAATGTAGGGCCAATGATGATAAACTAGCATCCTATACTAAGTATTTAGGATTGCAGGTAAGGTATCAACAGATGTAGCAACAAGGTCAGGCTATGCATCAGAATAGGATTAGCGGAAAGCAGTAACATGCTACACTACTCTAATGCAAGCAGTATAGAGAAGAGTAGGCAATATCTGGTGATCAAGGGGGGGGGGGCTTGCCTGGTTGCTCTGGCAAGAGAGAGGGGTCGTCAACACCGTAGTCGATCACAGGGGGTACTGGCAGCGGCCTCGGGATCTACCGGAAAAAGTAACGGAGGTGGAACATAATAAATAACAGAGCAATCAAAGCATAACATGACAAATGCGGTGCTAGAGGTGATCTAACGCAAGGATAGGTGATACCGGTGAAGGGGGGAAACATCCGGGAAAATATCCCCGGTGTTTCGCATTTTTGGACAGATGAACCGGAGGTGAAATGTTGCAGGTTCACTATGCTAGGGACGCGTGGCGGACGAACGGGCTGCGTATCCAAAATCGTCTCGTCGTTCTAAGCAACTTTCATGTACAAAGTTTTTCCATCCGAGTTACGGATTATTTTATATTAATTTTCAAAGTTTTAATTCATTTTCTAATTTATTTTAATTCGAAATTAATGTTAAATTGCTAGATGTACTCAGCACAGTGTACACAAAAAATGTACACAGGCTGACAAGTGGGACCAGGGGAACCCATTTGACCAGTCAAACTTTGACTGGTCAACAGGGGTGGGGCCCCCTGTCATTGACTGTCTAGTTAACTAACATGTTTACTTAGGCTAATTAGATAGTTAATTGGTTAATTAAGCAACATTAATTAAGTTAATTAATTAATTAATTAATTAAGTATTCTTTTTTATCTTTTTTTAACAGGGGTGTGAGGGGGGGCCCACTGGGCAGTTGCCCATAGGGCCAAACGGGCGCGGGCGATGGATCGGGTGCGGGGCGCCAGGACGTGGCCGAACCCAACCGGGCGCCGGACAGGGGAGGGCGCCGGCCGCGGCGAAGGTAGCAGGGGCCGCGGTTGGCTGGGCGCCGGCGGTTGGCTGCCGCGGGCGGCGCCAGCAAGGGCAGGCGCGAGAGGGGGGTGGCGCCTGCGGGCGCACACGGGGAAGGTCGGAGTGGGGCGGCGAGCGGCCATGAGTGTGGAGGACGCGGCGGCCGTGGGTGGTCGCGGTTGGGGCCGGGACGGAGCTAGGCGCGCGTCGGGCGCCGTTCAGGCGCAGCGCGGGGAGGAGGAGGGGAGAGGAGGCCGGGGGCCTCACCGCTGATGTAGGGACAGGGCAGTGGGGCTCGGGGAGGAGACGACGAGGTCCGGTGGGAGGCTCCGGCGAGGTCCAGGCGGTGGCGCGGGTGAAGGGGACGAGGCAGCCACCGAGATCCGGCGACGGAGCGGTCGCGGACGGGGCGGCGTGGTCCTGGTCGACGACGTCGAGGTGGCGAGGCGCCGCCTCTAGGTCGGGGAGGCGACGGGCGTCGGTGGTTAGCGAGGGCGGGCGACGGGGTGAACAGGCGGCGCGGTCGGATCGAGCCCCCGATCTCGATCCCGATCGAGGGGGGAGGCAGAGGGGGAATCGGGGGGGAGTGCCTGGGGCTCTCCCCTGGCGGCGCTGGAGGGAGAGGGTGGGGATCGAGCGACGTGGGGGGAGTGGGGTGCTAGGGTTCGGCCGAGTGGGGAGTGGGGGGGATTATGCACGGGGCGAGTGGGCCGGCCTGGGGGCCCGATGGCCTGCTGGACCGAGGCCCAGTGGGGGGGTTGCTCCTTTTTTTTCTTCCTTTTGTTTTCTGTTTCTCTTTTGTATTTTCTTTCTTTTATTTATTTTCTGTTCTGTTTTATTTTTCTTATATAATAGTTTATAGTTTTACAAAAAGTGAAACCCATAGCTAAAATAGAGTTACAATTATAACTACTGCCACGAAAGGTTTTATCCCTGAACAAAATAGTTTAGTATTTTATAAAACCCAAAATGCATTTATTTAATTGTTTTACCTACTGTTTTAATCATTTTAGGGTATTAAAACATTTTATAAAAGTGGGGTTTCTTCACCACAATTAACTTTGCATTATTTGGCACAACTCGAATATTTTAGTTTTAAAGTTTGAAAACTTTTACCATTTGATTTGATTTTGAATTTGAATTTGAATCAGTTTCGAACTAACGCGAGATTAGCAACAGTAATTGTGCTGACGTGGCATCATTAACAGTGGTTTACTGTAGCTTAGGTATCCGGGCGTCACAGTAGGCCAATAAAAACCGGATTGCAATACCTTATGTGCAGTTCTATCTCCCGCGTGGTGTCCTCCATAAGTTCCGGAGTGGCACTTGCGTATGATCTGTTCCTGTTCATGATGAGGTACACAACTTCTAATAACACCATCTACTCCTTCTTTATAAAGATGTGGGTCATCCCAAAAGTAATGTCTCAAATCGTAGAAGAACTTTTTATTTTGTTGGTATGTGAAGCTAGGTGGTATAAATTTAGCAACTATATAATTAGCATAATCAGCATACCAAGGGGTACTACAAGAAGTACTTATGACATTTAATTGTTCATCAGGAAAGCTATCATCAATAGGTAGTGGGTCATCAAGAACATTCTCTAACATAGATAAGTTGTCTGCAACGGGGTTCTCAGCTCCTTTTCTATCAACAATATGCAAATCAAATTCTTGTAGCAAGAGAACCCATCTAATAAGTCTAGGTTTAGCATCTTTAATAGCAGCATGATCAGTGTGGATAGTTACTTTAGAATCAACAATATAAGGTCTGAACTTATCACAAGCAAATACAACTGCTGAAAGTTCTTTTTCAGTAGTAGCATAATTTCTTTGAGCATTGTCTAGGGTCTTACTAGCATAATGGATAACATTTAATTTCTTATCAACTATTTTCCCTAAAACAACACCTACAACATAATCGCTAGCATCACACATAATTTCAAAGGGTAAATTCCAATCAGGTGGCTGAACAATAGGTGCAGAGACTAATGCTTTCTTAAGTATTTCAAATGCTTCTACACAATCATCATCAAAGACAAATGGTATATCTTTTTGTAATAAATTATTCAGAGGCCGTGAAATTTTTGAGAAGTCCTTAATGAACCTCCTATAGAATCCCACGTGACCAAGGAAACTTCTTATACCTTCGATGTCCGTGGGACATGCCATCTTTTCAATAGCATCAACCTTGGCTTTATCAACTTCAATACCTCTTTCATAAACTTTATTCCCCAAGACAATACCTTCATTAACCATAAAGTGGCACTTTTCCCAATTCAAGACAATGTTTCTTCACATCTCTGCAAAACTCGATCAAGGATGCTCAAGCAATCATCAAAAGAAGATCCATAGACGGAAAAGTCATCCATGAAAACCTCACAAATCTTTTCACAAAAGTCAGAGAATATAGCCATCATGCATCTTTGAAAGGTAGCAGGTGCATTACATAAACCAAAAGGCATACGTCTATAAGCAAAAGTACCAAAAGGGCATGTAAAAGTAGTCTTTGATTGATCTTTAGCCGACACAGGTATTTGGGAGAAACCAGAATAACCATCTAGAAAGCAGTAATGTGTATGCTTGCATAATCTTTCTAGAATTTGATCGATAAAAGGTAAGGGGTAATGATCTTTCTTAGTAGCCTTATTTAATTTGCGGAAATCAATTACCATCCTATAACCTATAATAATTCTTTGTGGAATCAATTCATCTTTATCATTAGGAACAACAGTAATACCTCCCTTCTTAGGGACACAATGAACAGGACTTACCCACTGACTATGAGCAACGGGATAAATTATACCTGCCTCCAGAAGCTTTAGTATTTCTTTTCTTACCACTTCTTTCATTTTAGGATTCAGACATCATTGAGGATCACGAACTGGTTTGGCATCTACTTCCAAATTTATTTTATGTTGACATAGAGTGGGACTAATGCCCTTAAGATCATCAAGAGTATATCCAATAGCAGCACGGTGCTTCTTCAGAGTTTTCAATAATCTTTCTTCTTCATGCTCTGAAAGGTTAGCACTAATAATAATAGGATATATCTTCTTTTCATCAAGATAATCATATTTAAGATTATCAGGCAATGGTTTAAGCTCAAACACGGGATCGCCCTTAGGTGGAGGGGGATCCCCTAGGATTTCAACAGGCAAATTGTGTTTCAGAATAGGTTCCTGTTTAAAGAATACTTCATCTATTTCCCTTCTTTCATTCATAAACATATCATTCTCATGGTCTAGCAAATATTGTTCTAAAGGATCACCCGGAGGTACAGCAATAGAAGCAAGACCAATAATTTCATCCTTACTAGGCAATTCTTCTTCACGGTGTTGTTTACTAAATTTAGAAAAATTAAACTCATGAGTCATATCATCTAAGCCGACAGTAACAACATCCCTTGTGCAATCTATGGTAGCATTAACAGTATTTAAGAAGGGTCTACCAAATATAATGGGACAAAAGCTATCTTGTGGGGAACTAAGAACAAGAAAATCAGCAGGATATTTAGTTTTCCCGCACAAGACTTCAACATCTCTAACAATTCCTACTGCTGAAATAGTATCTCTATTAGCAAGTTTAATTGTGACATCAATATCTTCTAACTCAGCAGGTGCAATTTCATGCTTGATTTCTTTATACAAGTCATAAGGTATAACACTAGTACTAGCACCCATATCACATAAGCCATGATAACAATGTACTCCTATTTTAACAGAAATAACAAGCACGCCTACCACAGGTCTATGTTTATCTTTAGCACAAGGTTTAGCAATTCTAGCAGTTTCACCGCAGAACTGAATAACATGCCCATCAATATTATCAGACAAGAGATCTTTAACAATAGCAATATTAGGTTCTACTTAAACTTGCTCAGGAGGTGTATATGTTTTAATATTGCTTTTACGAACCACAGTTGAAGTTTTAGCATGATCCTTTATTCTAACAGGTAAAGGTGGTTTCTCAACATAAGAAGTAGGAACAATAGGATCATTATAAGTAATAGTCTTTTCTTCAACTTTAATAGGTGCACCTACTTTTACTTCTATGGGAGGATGATATTTAAACCACTTCTCCTTAGGGAGATCAACATAAGTAGCAAAAGATTCATAGAAAGAAGCTACTATCTCAGAATCAAGTCCATATTTAGTGCTAAACTTATGGAAAATATCGGTATCCATAAAAGATTTAACACAATCAGAACTAGGTGTCATACCTAACTACTTACCATTGTCGAGGTCCCAATCTTTAAAGTTGCGTTTAATTCTATCCAATAAATCCCATCTAAATCTAATAGTCTTCATCATAAAAGAGCCAGCACAAGAAGTATCAAGTATGGTGCGATTGTCATCAGAAAGCCTAGCATATAAATTTTCGTTGAATTGTTTCTCTTGGGAGCTCATGATTGGGGCATGAATATAACATTCATTTAAGCCTCCCCCAAGCTTGAGCGATGCTTTCTCCTTCGCGAGGCCAAAAATTATATATATAATTGCAGTCACGATGAACAAGATGCATAGGGTAATACTTTTCATGAAATTCCAATTTCTATCTTCTATAGTTCCATGATCTCGTATCATCACATAGCCTATACCATGTCAATGCGTCTCCCTTCAAAGATAAAGGGAAGACCTTCTTCTTAGCAACATCATCGGGTATACCTGCAAGCTTAAATAATCCACAAACTTCATCCACATATATTAGGTATTCATCAGGATGCTTTGTTCCAACTCCTGTAAAAGGATTAGCTAGTAGTTTTTCTATCATACCCGAAGGATACTCATAAGAAATTTCATTTTCAATAGGTTCAGTAGGTTGCGGAGCAACTCTTTGCTCTACTGGTTGGGGTGAAGATACCCCGAAAAAGCCCCTTAGAGGATTACTTTCCATAGTAACACGTGACAGTAAATTTCAGCACACTATATAAATTTTTTCTTACCAAATTCCACCTGCCAAAGGCGCTTCACTCCCTGGCAACGGCGCCAGAAAAGAGTCTTGATGACCCACAAGTATAGGGGATCTATCGTAGTCCTTTTGATAAGTAAGAGTGTCGAACCCAACGAGGAGCAGAAGGAAATGATAAGCGGTTTTCAGCAAGGTATTCTCTGCAAGTACTGAAATAAGTGGTAACAGATAGTTTTGTGATGAGATAATTTGTAACGAGCAACAAGTAACAAAAGTAAATAAAGTGCAGCAAGGTGGCCCAATCCTTTTTGTAGCAAAGGACAAGCCTGGAAAAACTCTTATATAAGGAAAAGCGCTCCCGAGGACACATGGGAATATCGTCAAGCTAGTTTTCATCACGTTCATATGATTCGCGTTCGGTACTTTTATAGTTTGACATGTGGGTGGACCAGTGCTTGGGTGCTGTTCTTACTTGAACAAGCATCCCACTTATGATTAACCTCTATTGCAAGCATCCGCAACTACAACAAAAGTATTAAGGTAAAACCTAACCATAGCATGAAACATATGGATCCAAATCAGCCCCTTATGAAGCAACGCATAAACTAGGGTTTAAGATTCTGTCACTCTAGCAACCCATCATCTACTTATTACCTCCCAATGCCTTCCTCTAGGCCCAAATAATGGTGAAGTGTTATGTAGTCGACGTTCACATAACACCACTAGAGGCTAGACAACATACATCTCATTAAAATATCGAACTAATACCAAATTCACATGACTACTAATAGCAAGACTTCTCCCTTGTCCTTAGGAACAAACGTAACTACCCACAAAGCATATTCATGTTCATAATCAGAGGGGTAATAATATGCATAAAGGATCTGAACATATGATTTTCCACCAATTAAACCAACTAGCATCAACTACAAGGAGTAATTAACACTACTAGCAACCTACTAGCACGAAACCCAGACTTGGAGACAAGAATTGGATACAAGAGATGAACTAGGGTTTTGAGATGAGATGGTGCTGATGAAGATGTTGATGGAGATTGCCGTCTCCCGATGAGAGGAGCGTTGGTGATGACGATGGCGATGATTTCCACCTCCGGGAGGGAAGTTTCCCCGGGTGAACAGCTCTGCCGGAGCTCCAGATTGGATCCGCCAAGGTTCCGCCTCATGGCGGCGGAGGATCGTCCCGAAAGGTTGCTTCCCCTTTTTTTCTCGACGAAAGACTTCGTATAGGAGAAGATGGTCATTGAGAGCCACCAGGGGGCCCACGAGGTAGGGGGCGCGCCCTAGGGGGGGCGCCCCCCACCCTCGTGGAAAGGGTGTGGGCCCCCTGGTCTTCATATTTGGCGAGGATTTTTCATTATTTATTATAAGGTATTCCGTGGAGTTTCAGGACTTTTGGAGTTGTGCAAAATAGGTCTCTAATATTTGCTCCTTTTCCAGCCCAGAATTCCAGCTGCCGGCATTCTCCCTCCTTATGTAAACCTTATAAAATAAGAGAGAATAGCCATAAGTATTGTGACATAATGTGAAATAACAGCCCATAATGCAATAAATATCGATATAAAAGCATGATGCAAAATTGACATATCAGGTAGCGATAGTCGTAGAAGCAATAGTTGGCGAGACGACAATGATGCTACGATGGAGATCAAGGTGTCACGCCGGTGACGATGGTGATCATGACGGTGCTTTAGAGATGGAGATCAAAGGCACAAGATGATGATGGCCATATCATATCACTTATATTGATTGCATGTGATGTTTAGCCTTTATGCATCTTATTTTTCCTTGTTTGATGGTAGCATTATAAGATGATCTCTCACTAAATTTCAAGGTAAAAAGTGTTCTCCCTGAGTATGCACCGTTGCCAAAGTTCGTCGTCCCGAAACACCATGTGATGATCGGGTGTGATAAGCTCAACGTTCATCTACAACGGGTGTAAGACAGTTTTGCACACGCAGAATACTCAGGTTAAACTTGATGAGCCTAGCATATGCAGATATGGCCTCGGAACACTGAGACCGAAAGGTCGAGCGTGAATCATATACTAGATATGATCAACATAGTGATGTTCACCATTGAAAACTACTCCATTTCACGTGATGATCAGTTATGGTTTAGTTGATATGGATCACGTGATCACTTAGATGATTAGAGGGATGTCTATCTAAGTGGGTTAATTGAACTTAAATTTATCATGAACTTAGTATCTGATAGTATTTTGCTTGTCTACGTTATTGTAGATAGATGGCACGTGTTGTTGTTCCGTTGAATTTTAATGCGTTCCTTGAGAAAGCAAAATTGTGCACACTGAACTATTGAGTAGTCATCAACTTTGCTCTGCCAGACGTTTGTAACATCTGGCGTTGCTCCTGCAGCGGGTTTGGCATATAGCGGTGCTTCCAGGACATAATTCTTTTGTGCAGCAATGAGGATAATCCTCAAGTTACGGACCCAGTCTGTGTAATTGCTACCATCATCTTTCAACTTTGCTTTCTCAAGGAACGCATTAAAATTCAACGGAACAACAACACGTGCCATCTATCTACAATAACGTAGACAAGCAAAATACTATCAGATACTAACTTCATGGTAAATTTAAGTTCAATTCACCCACTTAGATAGACATCCCTCTAATCATCTAAGTGATCACGTGATCCATATCAACTAAACCATAACTGATCATCACTTGAAATGGAGTAGTTTTCAATGGTGAACATCACTATGTTGATCATATCTAGTATATGATTCACGCTCGACCTTTCGGTCTCAGTGTTCCGAGGCCATATCTGCATATGCTAGGCTCATCAAGTTTAACCTGAGTATTCTGCGTGTGCAAAACTGTCTTACACCCGTTGTAGATGAACGTTGAGCTTATCACACCCGGTCATCACATGGTGTCTCGGGACGACGAACTTTGGCAACGGTGCATACTCAAGGAGAACACTTTTTACCTTGAAATTTAGTGAGAGATCAGCTTATAATGCTACCATCAAACAAGCAAAAATAAGATGCATAAAGGTAAACATCACATGCAATCAATATAAGTGATATGATATGGCCATCATCATCTTGTGCCTTTGATCTCCATCTCTAAAGCACCATCATGATCACCATCGTCACCGGCGTGACACCTTGATCTCCATCGTAGCATCATTGTCGTCTCGCCAACTATTGCTTCTACGACTATCGCTACCTGATATGTCAATTTTGCATCATGCTTTTATATCGATATTTATTGCATTATGGGCTATTATTTCACATTATGTCACAATACTTATGGCTATTCTCTCTTATTTTATAAGGTTTATTTAGGAGGGAGAATGCCGGCAGCTGGAATTCTGGGCTGGAAAAGGAGCAAATATTAGAGACCTATTCTGCACAACTCCAAAAGTCCTGAAACTCCATGGAATACCTTATAATAAATAATGAAAAATCCTCACCAAATATGAAGACCAGGGGGCCCACACCCTTTCCACGAGGGTGGGGGGCGCCGCCCCCCTAGGGTGCGCCCCCTACCTCGTGGGCCCCCTGGTGGCTCTCCGATGACCATCTTCTCCTATACGAAGTCTTTCGTCGAGAAAAAAAGGGGAAGCAACCTTTCGGGACGAAACTCCGTCGCCACGAGGCGGAACCTTGGCGGATCCAATCTGGAGCTCCGGCAGAGCTGTTCAGCCGGGGAAACTTCCCTCCCAGAGGTGGAAATCATCGCCATCGTCATCACCAACGCTCCTCTCATTGGGAGACGACAATCTCCATCAACATCTTCATCAGCACCATCTCATCTCAAAACCCTAGTTCATCTCTTGTATCCAATTCTTGTCTCCAAGTCCGGGTTTGGTGCTAGTAGGTTGCTAGTAGTGTTAATTACTCCTTGTAGTTGATGCTAGTTGGTTTAATTGGTGGAAAATCATATGTTCAGATCCTTTATGCATATTATTACCCCTCTGATTATGAACATGAATATGCTTTGTGGGTAGTTACGTTTGTTCCTAAGGACAAGGGAGAAGTCTTGCTATTAGTAGTCATGTGAATTTGGTATTCGTTCGATATTTTGATGAGATGTATGTTGTCTAGCCTCTAGTGGTGTTATGTGAACATCGACTACATAACACTTCACCATTATTTGGGCCTAGAGGAAGGCATTGGGAGGTAATAAGTAGATGATGGGTTGCTAGAGTGACAGAAGCTTAAACCCTAGTTTATGCGTTGCTTCGTAAGGGGCTGATTTGGATCCATATGTTCCATGCTATGGTTAGGTTTACCTTAATACTTTTGTTGTAGTTGCGGATGCTTGCAATAGAGGTTAATCATAAGTGGGATGCTTGTTCAAGTAAGAATAGCACCCAAGCACCGGTCCACCCACATGTCAAATTATCAAAGTACCGAACGCGAATCATATGAACATGATGAAAACTAGCTTGATGATATTCCCATGTGTCCTCGGGAGCGCTTTTCCTTATATAAGAGTTTGTCCAGGCTTGTCCTTTGCTACAAAAAGTATTGGGCCACCTTGCTGCACTTTATTTACTTTTGTTACTTGTTGCTTGTTACAAATTATCTCATCACAAAACTATCTGTTACCACTTATTTCAGTACTTGCAGAGAATACCTTGCTGAAAATCGCTTATCATTTCCTTCTGCTCCTCGTTGGGTTCGACACTCTTACTTATCAAAAGGACTACGATAGATCCCCTACACTTGTGGGCCATCAAGACTCTTTTATTGCGCCATTGTTAGGGAGTGAAGCGCCTTTGGCAGGTGGAATTTGGTAAGAAAAAATTTATATAGTGTGCTGAAATTTACTGTCACGTGTTACTATGGAAAGTAATCCTCTGAGGGGCTTTTTCGGGGTATCTTCACCCCGACCAGTAGAGCAAATAGTTGCTCCGCAACCTACTGAACCTATTGAAAATGAAATTCCTTATGAGTATCCTTCGGGTATGATAGAAAAACTGCTAGCTAATCCTTTTACAGGAGATAGAACAAAGCATCCTGATGAATACCTAATATATGTGGATGAAGTTTGTGGATTATTTAAGCTTGCAGGTATACCCGATGATGTTGCTAAGAAGAAGGTCTTCCCTTTATCTTTGAAGGGAGACGCATTGACATGGTATAGGCTATGTGATGATACGAGATCATGGAACTATAGAAGATAGAAATTGGAATTTCATGAGAAGTATTACCCTATGCATCTTGTTCATTGTGACTGCAATTATATATATAATTTTTGGCCTCGCGAAGGAGAAAGCATCACTCAAGCTTGGGGGAGGCTTAAATCAATGTTATATTCATGCCCCAATCATGAGCTCCCAAGAGAAACAATTCATCAAAAATTTATATGCTAGGCTTTCTGATGACAATCGCACCATACTTGATACTTCTTGTGCTGGCTCTTTTATGATGAAGACTATTGGATTTAGATGGGATTTATTGGATAGAATTAAACGCAACTTTAAAGATTGGGACCTCGACAATGGTAAGTAGTCATGTATGACACCTAGTTTTGATTGTGTTAAATCTTTTATGGATACCGATATTTTCCATAAGTTTAGCACTAAATATGGACTTGATTCTGAGATAGTAGCTTCTTTCTATGAATCTTTTGCTACTTATGTTGATCTCCCTAAGGAGAAGTGGTTTAAATATCATCCTCCCATAGAAGTAAAAGTAGGTGCACCTATTAAAGTTGAAGAAAAGACTATTACTTATAATGATCCTATTGTTCCTACTTCTTATGTTGAGAAACCACCTTTACCTGTTAGAATAAAGGATCATGCTAAAACTTCAACTGTGGTTCATAAAAGCAATATTAAAACATATACACCTCCTAAGCAAGTTTAAGTAGAACCTAATATTGCTATTGTTAAAGATCTCTTGTCTGATAATATTGATGGGCATGTTATTCAATTCTGCGGTGAAACTGCTAGAATTGCTAAACCTTGTGCTAAAGATAAACATAGACCTGTGGTAGGCGTGCCTGTTATTTCTGTTAAAATAGGAGTACATTGTTATCATGGCTTATGTGATATGGGTGCTAGTGCTAGTGTTATACCTTATGACTTGTATAAAGAAATCAAGCATGAAATTGCACCTACTGAGTTAGAAGATATTGATGTCACAATTAAACTTGCTAATAGAGATACTATTTCAGCAGTAGGAATTGTTAGAGATGTTGAAGTCTTGTGCGGGAAAACTAAATATCCTACTGATTTTCTTGTTCTTAGCTCCCCACAAGATAGCTTTTGTCCCATTATATTTGGTAGACCCTTCTTAAATATTGTTAATGCTACCATAGATTGCACAAGGGATGTTGTTACTGTTGGCTTAGATGATATGACTCATGAGTTTAATTTCTCTAAATTTAGTAAACAACACCGTGAGAAGAATTGCCTAGTAAGGATGAAATTATTGGTCTTGCTTCTATTGCCGTACCTCCGGGTGATCCTTTAGAACAATATTTGCTAGACCATGAGAATGATATGTTTATGAATGAAAGAAGGGAAATAGATGAAGTATTCTTTAAACAGGAACCTATTCTGAAACACAATTTGCCTGTTGAAATCCTAGGGGATCCCCCTCCACCTAAGGGCGATCCCGTGTTTGAGCTTAAACCGTTGCCTGATAATCTTAAATATGATTATCTTGATGAAAAGAAGATATATCCTATTATTATTAGTGCTAACCTTTCAGAGCATGAAGAACAAAGATTATTGAAAACTCTGAAGAAGCACCGTGCTGCTATTGGATATACTCTTGATGATCTTAAGGGCATTAGTCCCACTCTATGTCAACATAAAATAAATTTGTAAGTAGATGCCAAACCAGTTCGTGATCCTCAATGATGTCTGAATCCTAAAATGAAAGAAGTGGTAAGAAAAGAAATACTAAAGCTTCTGGAGGCAGGTATAATTTATCCCGTTGCTCATAGTCAGTGGGTAAGTCCTGTTCATTGTGTCCCTAAGAAGGGAGGTATTACTGTTGTTCCTAATGATAAAGATGAATTGATTCCACAAAGAATTATTATAGGTTATAGGATGGTAATTGATTTCCGCAAATTAAATAAGGCTACTAAGAAAGATCATTACCCCTTACCTTTTATCGATCAAATTCTAGAAAGATTATGCAAGCATACACATTACTGCTTTCTAGATGGTTATTCTGGTTTCTCTCAAATACCTGTGTCGGCTAAAGATCAATCAAAGACTACTTTTACATGCCCTTTTGGTACTTTTGCTTATAGACGTATGCCTTTTGGTTTATGTAATGCACCTGCTACCTTTCAAAGATGCATGATGGCTATATTCTCTGACTTTTGTGAAAAGATTTGTGAGGTTTCCATGGACGACTTTTCCATCTATGGATCTTCTTTTGATGATTGCTTGAGCAATCTTGATCGAGTTTTGCAGAGATGTGAAGAAACTAATCTTGTCTTGAATTGTGAAAAGTGCCACTTTATGGTTAATCAAGGTATTGTCTTGGGGCATAAAGTTTTTGAAAGAGGTATTGAAGTTGATAAAGCCAAGGTTGATGCTATTGAAAAGATGCCATGTCCCACGGACATCAAAGGTATAAGAAGTTTCCTTGGTCACGCAGGATTTTATAGGAGGTTCATTAAGGACTTCTCAAAAATTTCTCGGCCCCTGACTAATTTATTACAAAAAGATATACCATTTGTCTTTGATGATGATTGTGTAGAAGCATTTGAAATACTTAAGAAAGCATTAGTCTCTGCACCTATTGTTCAGCCACCTGATTGGAATTTACCCTTTGAAATTATGTGTGATGTTAGCGATTATGTTGTAGGTGCTGTTTTAGGGAAAAGAGTTGATAAGAAATTAAATGTTATCCATTATGCTAGTAAGACCCTAGACAATGCTCAAAGAAATTATGCTACTACTGAAAAAGAACTTTTAGCAGTTGTATTTGCTTGTGATAAGTTCAGACCTTATATTGTTGATTCTAAAGTAACTATCCACACTGATCATGCTGCTATTAAAGATGCTAAACCTAGACTTATTAGATGGGTTCTCTTGCTACAAGAATTTGATTTGCATATTGTTGATAGAAAAGGAGCTGAGAACCCCGTTGCAGACAACTTATCAAGGTTAGAGAATGTTCTTGATGACCCACTACCTATTGATGATAGCTTTCCTGATGAACAATTAAATGTCATAAGTACTTCTCGTAGTACCCCTTGGTATGCTGATTATGCTAATTACATAGTTGCTAAATTTATACCACCTAGCTTCACATACCAACAAAAGAAAAAGTTCTTCTATGATTTGAGACATTACTTTTGGGATGACCCACATCTTTATAAAGAAGGAGTAGATGGTATTATTAGACGTCGTGTACCTGAGCATGAACAGGAACAGATCATACGCAAGTGCCACTCCGAAACTTATGGAGGACACCACGCGGGAGATAGAACTGCACATAAGGTATTGCAATCCGGTTTTTATTGGCCTACTCTCTTCAAGGATGCCCGTAAGTTTGTCCTATCTTGTGATGAATGTCAAAGAATTGGTAATAGTAGTGGACGTCAAGAAATGCCTATGAATTATTCACTTGTTATTGAACCGTTTGATGTTTGGGGCTTTGATTATATGGGACTTTTCCTGCCTCTAATGGATATACACATATTTTAGTTGCTGTTGATTACGTTACTAAGTGGGTAGAAGCTATTCCAACTAGTAGTGCTGATCATAACACTTCTATTAAAATGCTTAAAGAAGTTATTTTTCCGAGGTCTGGAGTCCCTAGATATTTAATGACTGATGGTGGTTCACATTTTATTCATGGTGCTTTCCGTAAAATGCTTGCTAAATATGAGTTCAATCATAGAATTGCATCTCCGTATCACCCACAGTCTAGTGGTCAAGTAGAATTGAGTAATAGAGAACTCAAATTAATTTTGCAAAAGACTGTCAATAGATCTAGAAAGAATTGGTCCAAGAAACTTGATGATGCATTATGGGCCTATAGAACTGCATATAAAAATCCTATGGGTATATCTCCGTATAAAATGGTATATGGAAAAGCATGTCACTTGCCTCTCGAACTAGAACATAAGGCATATTGGGCTATTAAAGAGCTCAACTATGATTTCAAACTTGCCGGTGAAAAGAGGTTATTTGATATTAGCTCACTTGATGAATGGAGAACCCAAGCTTATGAAAATGCCAAGTTGTTTAAAGAAAAGGTTAAAAGATGGCATGACAAAAGGATACAAAAGCATGAGTTTAATGTACGTGATTATGTATTGCTATACAACTCCCGTTTAAGACTTTTTGCAGGAAAACTTCTCTCTAAATGGGAAGGCCCCTATGTTATCGAGGAGGTCTATCGTTTCGGTGCCATAAAAATCAACAACTTCGAAGGCACAAATCCGAAGGTGCTAAATGGTCAAAGAATCAACATTATACCTCAGGTAATCCCATAAATGTTGAAACCAATATTATTGAAACCGTAACCCCGGAGGAATACATAAGGGACACTTTTCAGAATGTTTCAAACTCCGAAAAGGAATAGGTATGTGGTATGGTAAGTAAACCTATTCCAAAACAGTTTTAAGGCAATATTTCTCCGTTTTGGAATATTTAGAAAAATAGAAAATTAAGTAGCAGTCCGGAAGGACACGAGGGCCCCACGAGGGTGGAAGGTGCGCCCTACCCCCCTGGGCGCGCCCCCCTACCTCGTGAGCACCTCGTGTGCCTTCCGGACTCCGTTTTGTTGCACCATACGTATTTTGGTCGGTAAAAATTCACTATATATTCTCCCGAAGGTTTTGACTCCCGTATCACGCAACTATCATATGTTTTTGTTTCGAGTTGTTGCTGCTGCAGATTAGAGTAAGATGTCTTCTCAAGAGTCAGTCGGGGAGAGCCGGGTATCTAATCCGCCACCGGAACCAAGGGCAAACAGCGACCTTGACCACTTTGGGCCAGCAACGGAGGAAGAGATGGATGTTGACTTAATGAGGGTAGATGCCATGGAGGATCAAGAAGTCACCTCTCGCTTCCGAGCTGGGTTCACGATGGGGGAACTACGGAGCTCAGCTATTCCAAACTCGGTTATCCCTTCCAATGTTAGATTTCTTTCTTATGAAAATATGAAGAGGAGTGTCACTTGTTCTCCCGCAGCTATGAAACACCCTTGGGTGCAAGGAGCTTTAGCCGTCACAGGAAACCTTCGTAAGGAAACAATGGACCTCAAGCAGCAAGTCAACAAGCTCGAGGAGGAGAATCGTATCCTGAGAGGAATCATCGCCAAGAATACACCAACAACAAAGAAGGAGATATAATAACATGGGTATGGGCACTCCCCTTGGCAACTGCCAAGCTTGGGGGAGGTGCCCCGGTATCGTATCACAATCACAACTCCTATCTTTACCGTTTTCCTTAGTTCGATCCTATTAGTAGTATTTTGATCTAGTAGAATAAAGTTTATGGCATGATCTAGTTTTGAGTTTTGCCTTATGATCTCTCTATGTAATCGAGTCCTTGAGCTATATAATAAAGATTAGTGTTGAGTCAAGAGCTTGATTTTCTTGCTATGATCTTGGGTGAATAAAAGAAAAGAGAAAAAGAATAAGAAGAAACAAAAGT
Source organism: Triticum aestivum (assembly GCF_018294505.1). Taxonomy (NCBI): domain Eukaryota; kingdom Viridiplantae; phylum Streptophyta; class Magnoliopsida; order Poales; family Poaceae; genus Triticum; species Triticum aestivum. The sequence continues at coordinate 124,776,823 of NC_057800.1, read as the reverse complement.
TCATATTGATCTTATTGATAGTAATGACTTCACATAGAAAGAGTGTGATGATTAAAAGTTGTTGGGAGTTGGCAGACATAGCTTTGCTCATCGTTGCAATTAATAGGAGGTAATAAGGAAAGAGAGGTTTCACATATAAATATACTATTATTGACATCTTTTATGATTGGGAACACTCATCAAAATATGACATGCTAAAGAGTTGATGTTGGACAAGAAAGACAACGTAATGGGTTATGTTTTCTTATATATGAGATAAAGTATGTTGTCATGGATCATCCAACATGTTGAGCTTGCCTTTCCCCCTCATGCTAGCCAAATTCTCAGCACCAAGTAGAAATACTACTTGTGCTTCCAAATACCCTTAAACCGGTTTTGCCATGAGAGTCCACCATATCTACCTGTGGATTGAGTAAGATCCTTCAAGTAAGTTGTCATCGGTGCAAAGCAATAAAAATTGCTCTAAATATGTATGATTAGTGTGGGAGAAATAAGCTTTATACGATCTTGTGATGTGGAAGTAATAAAAGCGACGGAATGCATAATAAAGGTTCATATCACAAGGGGCAATATAAAGTGACGTTCTTTCGCATTAAGATTTTGTGCATCCAACCATAAAAGCGCATGGCAACCTCTGCTTCCCTCTGCGAAGGGCCTATCTTTTATTATTATCTTCTACCTTATGCAAGTGTCATGGTGATCTTCACCTCTCCCTTTTTCATTTTATCTTTTGGCAAGCCCAGCATGTTGGAAAGAACCTGATATATATATCTAATTGGATGTAGGGGGGGCATGAGTTATTATTGTTGACATTACCCTTGAGGTAAAAGGTTGTGGGGCGAAACTATAATCCCCTATCTTTCTCTGTGTCCGATTAAAACTTCGTAACCACAAATATTGCGCGAGTGTTAGCAATTATGAAGCACTAGATGATAGTTGAGTATGTGGACTTGCTTTTTAGCTCTGACATAGACTCTTTCTGATGTTATGATAAATTGCAATTGCTTCAATGACTGAGGTTATAGTTTGTTGGTTCTCAATAAGGTTTCTGATTCATACTTTTGCATTGTGAATAGATCATCACTGGAACATAAGTAATCATATGATAATATCTATGTATGTTGCTGTTATGAGAATAATCATGATGCCCTCATGTCTGTATTTTATTTTTATCAACGCCTCTACCTCTAAACATGGGGACATATTTATTGTTATCGGCTTTCGCTTGAGGGCAAGCGAGGTCTAATCTTGGGGGAGTTGATACGTCCATTTTGCATCATGCTTTTATATCGATATTTATTGCATTATGGGCTGTTATTTCACATTATGTCACAATACTTATGGCTATTCTCTCTTATTTTATAAGGTTTACATAAGGAGGGAGAATGCCGGCAGCTGGAATTCTGGGCTGGAAAAGAAGCAAATATTAGAGACCTATTCTGCACAACTCCAAAAGTCCTGAAACTCCACGAAATACCTTATAACAAATAATGAAAAATCCTCGCCAAAGATGAAGACCAGGGGGCCCACACCCTTTCCACGAGGGTGGGGGGCGCGCCCCCCTAGGGCGCGCCCCCTACCTCGTGGGCCCCCTGGTGGCTCTCCAATGACCACCTTCTCCTATATGAAGTCTTTCGTCGAGAAAAAAAGGGGAAGCAACCTTTCAGGACGAAACTCCGCCGCCACGAGGCGGAACCTTGGCGGATCCAATCTAGAGCTCTGGCAGAGCTGTTCTACTAGGGAAACTTCCCTCCCGGAGGGGGAAATCATCGCCATCTTCATCACCAACGCTCCTCTCATCGGGAGAGGGCAATCTCCATCAACATCTTCATCAGCACCATCTCATCTCAAAACCCTAGTTCATCTCTTGTATCCAATTCTTGTCTCCAAGTCCGGGATTGGTGCTAGTAGGTTGCTAGTAGTGTTAATTACTCCTTGTAGTTGATGCTAGTTGGTTTAATTGGTGGAAAATCATATGTTCAGATCCTTTATGCATATTATTACCCCTCTGATTATGAACATGAATATTCTTTGTGAGTAGTTACGTTTGTTCCTGAGGACACGGGAGAAGTCTTGCTATTAGTAGTCATGTGAATTTGGTATTCGTTTGATATTTTGATGAGATGTATGTTGTCTAGCCTCTAGTGGTGTTATGTGAACATCGACTACATAACACTTCACCATTATTTGCGCCTAGAGGAAGGCATTGGGAAGTAATAAGTAGATGATGGGTTGCTAGAGTGACAGAAGCTTAAACCCTAGGTTATGCGTTGCTTCATAAGGGGCTGATTTGGATCCATATGTTTCATGCTATGGTTGGGTTTACCTTAATACTTTTGTTGTAGTTGCGGATGCTTGCAATAGAGGTTAATCATAAGTGGGATGTCTGTTCAAGTAAGAACAGCACCCAAGCACCGGTCCACCCACATGTCAAATTATCAAAGTACCGAACGCGAATCATATGAACGTGATGAAAACTAGCTTGACGATATTCCCATGTGTCCTCGGGAGCGCTTTTCCTTATATAAGAGTTTGTCCAGGCTTGTCCTTTGCTACAAAAAGGATTGGGCCACCTTGATGCACTTTATTTACTTTTGTTAGTTGTTGCTTGTTACAAATTATCTCATCACAAAACTATCTGTTACCACTTATTTCAGTACTTGCAGAGAATACCTTGCTGAAAACCGCTTATCATTTCCTTCTGCTCCTCGTTGGGTTCGACACTCTTACTTATCGAAAGGACTACGATAGATCCCCTATACTTGTGGGTCATCACTACTGCTTAGTGATAAAGTAAAGCAATTACATGGCGATTACATTTCATACAATAAAGCGACAACCATATGGCTCCTACCAGCTGCCGATAACTCCGTTACAAAACATGATCATCTCATACAATAAATATAGCATCATGTCTTGACCATATCACATCACAACATGCCCTACAAAAACAAGTTAGACATCCTCTACTTTGTTGTTGCAAGTTTTACGTGGCTGCTATGGGCTGAGCAAGAACCGTTCTAACTTACGCATCAAAACCACAACGATAGTTTGTCAAGTTAGTGTTATTTTAACTTTCTGAAGGACCGGGCGTAGGCACACTTAGTTCAACTAAAGTTGGAGAAACTGACACCCGCCAGCCACCTGTGTGCAAAGCACGTCGGTAGAACCAGTCTCGCGTAAGCATATGCGTAATGTCGGTCCGGGCCGCTTCATCCAACAATACCGCCGAACCAAAGTATGACATGCTGGTAAGCAGTATGACTTGTATCGCCCACAACTCACTTGTGTTCTACTCGTGCATATAACAACTACGCGTAAACCTGGCTCGGATGCCACTGTTGGGGAACATAGTAATTTCAAAAAAAAATCCTACGCAATGCAAGATCATGGTGCTGCATAGCAATGAGAGGGGAGAATGTCGTCCACGTACCCTTGTAGACCGTTAAGCGGAAGCGTTATAACACCGCGGTTGATGTAGTCATACGTCTTCACGATCGACCGATTCTCAGCACCGAACATACGACACCTCCGCGTCCAGCACACGTTCAGCTCGGTGACGTCCCGCGAACTCACGATCTAGTAGAGATCGAGGGAGAGTTTCGTAAGCACGAAGGCGTGGTGACGATGTTGATGAAGCTACCATCGCAGGGCTTCACCTAAGCACCGCTACAATATAACCGAGGTGGATTATGGTGGAGGGGGGCACCGCACACGGCTAAGAGATCAACAAATCAATTGTTGTGGCTTTGGGGTGCCCCCTACCCCGTATATAAAGGAGGAGGAGGAGAGGGTCGGCCAGGGGAGAGGCGCGCCCAAGGGGGGGGGCAATCCTACTCCAAGTAGGTTTGCCCCCTCCCTTTCCTATTCCAAGAGGAGAAGGGGGAAGGAGGAGGTGGACAGAAGGAAGGAGAGGGGGGCCGTCGCCCCTTCCCCTTATCCAATTTGGATTGGGGCAAGGGGGGTCGCACGCCACCTCCTGGCTTCCCTCTCTCTTCTCCACTAAGGCCCAATAGCTTCCCGGGGGGTTCCGGTAACCCCCGGTACTCCGGTATATGTCTGAAACCTCCCGGAACCCTTCCGGTGTCCGAACATAGTCATCCGATATATTGATCTTTACATCTCGACCATTTTGAGACTCCTCGTCATGTCCGTGATCATATCTGAGACTCCGAACTACCTTCGGTACATAAAAACATAAAAACTCATAATACCGATCGTCACAGAACTTTAAGCGTGCGGACCCTACGGGTTCGAGAACTATGTAGACATGACCTAGACATGTCTCCAGTCAATAACCAATAGCGGAACCTGGATGCTCATATTGGTTCCTACATATTCTATGAAGATCTTTATCGGTCAAACCGCATAACAACATATGTTGTTCCCTTTGTCATTGATATGTTACTTGCCCAAGATTCGGTCGTCGGTATCTCAATACCTAGTTCAATCTCGTTACCGACAAGTCTCTTACTCGTTCCTTAATGCAACATCCCGCAATTAACTCATTAGTCACATTTCTTGCAAGGCTTATAGTGATGTGCATTACCGAGAGGACCCAGAGATACCTCTCCGACTATCGGAGTGACAAATCCTATTCTTGATCTATGCCAACTCCACGAACACCATCGGAGACACCTTTAGAGCACCTTTATAATCACCCAGTTACGTTGTGACGTTTGGTAGCACACAAAGTGTTCCTTCGGTATTCAGGAGTTGCACAATCTCATAGTCATAGGAACATGTATAAGTCATGAAGAAAGCAATAGCAGTAAACTTAAACGATCAAGTGCTAAGCTAACAAAATGGGTCAAGTCAATCACATCTTTCTCCTAATGATGTGATCCCATTTATCAAATAACAACTCATGTCTATGTCTAGGAAACTCAACCATATTTGATCAACGAGCTAGTCAAGTAGAGGCATACTAGTGACACTATGTCTATGTATTCACACATGTATTATGTTTCCGGTTAATACAATTCTAGCATGAATAGTAAACATTTATCATGATATGAGGAAATAAGTAATAACTTTATTATTGCCTCTAGGGCATATTTCCTTCAAAAATTTGTCAACAAAACTTTATAAAATTGATAGCAACTACTCATAGGGATACATAGAAGCCATAGCAAGCATTCAAACTACTTAGAACACTAAGAATTTAACATGCAAGCACATCTACAACAGCACCAGAAGTAGCTAATTATTCAACATATAAACCACTAAAGCAAAAACTAATTGGACAAATGGCGGAGTCACATACCAAGCAACAATCCCCCGAAACAGTTTTGGAAACGGAGCTTCGAGCAAAGAGATCGAAATCCGCGGGTTTGAGCTCAAGAACACGGGAGAGAGAGCAATGGAGATTTTTTTTCTGGAGGTAAGTGATGATGTGGGATGAAGAGGTAAGTGAGGGGGGCACGTGGGCACCACAACCCACTAGGGCGCGCTTGGGGGTGCTGGCGCCCCCAGGTGGGTTGTGCTCACCTGGTGCACCTCCCTCTGGTATTATTTGCACCAAAAATTCTTAAATATTCTAAAAACAATCGTGTAAATTTTTTAGGGCATTCTGAGAACTTTTATTTTGGGTCATTTTTTATTGCACTGGAAATTCAGAAAACAGACAAAACATGACATTTATTTTATCTAATTAATAAAAACAGAAAATGAAAGGTAAGGACAGAATGTAGTGCTTACTAAATTCATCAACTTCATACCGTTCAAAAATGATCCATTAATAAGGTTGATCAGGTCTTATTAACAACCACTTTCAATTTGGATGAAACCGAAGAACTTTCATAAATCACTAAGTTACCTCAATGGGGATATGCATTTCCCCAAATAAGTATTTCATATTTCTTTTTGACAGTGGGTAGAGGTATTTGAAAACTTCCAATAGTGATTGTCGGAGATTTTTCAATAACCATTCACTTGGAATTGTTTCTTCGGAAAGTGCACCGTATGCTCATTGCCATTAATATGAAAAGTGACCTTGCTTTTATTGCAATCAATAACAGCTCCTGCAGTATTCAAGAAGGGTCTACCAAGGATAATCGACATGTTGTCGTCCTCGGGCATCTCAAGTATAACAAATTCAGTCAAAATAGTAACATTAGCAACAACAACGGGCACATCCTCACAAATACCGATAGGTATGGCAGTTGATTTGTTAGCCATTTGCAAAGATATTTCAGTAGGTGTGAGTTTATTCAAGTCAAGTTTTCTATATAAAGAGAAAGGCATAACACTAACACCAGCTCCTAAATCACACAAAGCAATTTCCACATAATTCTTTTTGATAGAGGAAGGTATAGTTGATATTCCCGGATCTCCAAGTTTTTAGGTACTTCATCTTTGAAAGTATAATTAGCAATCATAGTGGATATTTTAGCTTCCGGTATTTTTCTCTTATTTGTGATGATGTCTTTCATATACTTTGCATAAGGAGGCATTTTCCAGATATCAGTCAAGCGAGTACGCAAAAAGACTGGCCTTAGCATTTCAACAAAGCGTTCAAATTCTTCATCATCATTCTTTTTAGTTGACTTGGGTGGAAAAGGCATACATTTTTGAATGCACGGTTGTCTTTCTTTATAGTGTTTTCTAGCAACAAAGTTTGTTTTATCATACCTTCTATTTTTAGCTTGTGGGTTATCAAGATCAACATGTGGTTCTATCTCAACATCATTATCTGGTTCTTTATCATTGTTTGGTTGAGAGTCTTCATGAACCTCTTCATTATCCTTTTCATTATCAATAGGTGAGTGTTCATTACCAGATTGAGTTTCATCATCAGAGATAGAAGTTTCATTATCATTATCAGGAGGTTTTTCTACTTCAGGTTCACTAGAAGTATGCAAAGTCCTATCATTTTTCATTTTCTTTTACTTTCTACAAGGACTAGGTGCACTAGTGTTATTTCTTTGTGAATCTCGTTCAATTCTTTTGGGGTGTCCCTCAGGATAAAGTGGTTCCTGAGTCATTTTACCTCCTCTAGTTGCAACTCTAACAGCAAAGTCATGCATATTATTATTCATTTCATCAAGCAATTCTCTTTGTGATTTAGCAACTTGTTCTAATTGAGTTTGGTCCATAGAAGCATGTTTTCCAACACCTCTAACATCATTTGATATTCTAAATAACAAGTCACTCAAGCGAGCAATCATATCAGAATTGTATTTCAATTGTTTCATAACATTTGCATTGAAGTGATCTTGTTTTCTAATGTAGTTTTCAAACTCATAAATGCATTGGCTAGGATGCATATTGTGAGGATTGTCACTATCATTAAACTTCATAAGAGAATTTACCTCTACCACCTTAGGCAGTGGTGGTGTATTAAGCCCATGTATTTCTTCAATAGGAGGTAAAATTTTAACATCCTCAACTTTAATACATTTTCCTTCATAGATTTCTTTGCCTCTTGCATATCTTCAGGACTGAGATATAATATACCCCTCTTCTTCGGAGTGGGTTTAGGCGGTGGTTCAGTAATAGTCCAATCATCATAACTTTTTAATATGTTATTCAATAATTCCTCAGCTTGTCCAACAGTTCGTTCCCTGAAAACACAACCAGCACAACTATCTAGAAAGTTCCTAGAAGCATCGGTTAGTCCATTATAGAAGATATCAAGTATTTCATTTTTCTTAAGAGGATGATCAGGCAAAGCATTAAGTAACTAGCAAAGCCTCCCCCAAGCTTGTGGGAGACTCTCTTCTTTAGTTTGAGCAAAGTTAAATATTTCCTGTAAGGCAGCTTGTTTCTTATGAGTAGGAAAATATTTTTCAGAGAAGTAATAAATCATATCCTAGGGACTACGCACACAACTAGGAGCAAGAGTATTGTACCAAGCTTTAGCATCACCCTTTAATGAGAAAGGAAATAATTTGAGAATAAAGTAATAGTGAGTTTTCTCATCATGAGTAAAAAGGGTAGCTATATCATTCAACTTAGTAAGATGTGCCACAATAGTTTCAGTTTCATAACCATGGAAAGGATCAGATTCAACCAAAGTAATTAACTCTGGGTCGACAGAGAATTCATAATCCTTATCATCAATAAAGATAGGTGAAGTAGCAAACTTAGGATCACATTTCATTCTAGCATTTAGAGATATTTCTTTATACTTGCATAATAATTTCTCTAGATCATCTCTATCATTGCAAGCAAGAATATCTCTAGTTGTTTCTTCACTCATAACATAACCTTCCAGTACCTTAGGCAATTCATATCTAGGAGGGCTAGTTCTAGCAGGAGTTTCAGTTTCAAGCTCATCATCAGATTCAACAACATCATGTTGTATTACTCTAGCAATTTGTCCATCAAGAAATTCACCAAGTGGCACATCATCATTATCAAGCAAGGTACTAGCATCATCATAAGCATCATTCATAGTAGATGTAGCATCAGCAATAACTTGCGACATATCGGAATTAATAAAATATGGTGGTGTTGCAAGTTTACTCATAACAGAAGGTGAATCTAAAGCAGAACTGGGTGGCAGTTCCTCACATCCCCTCGTCTTTGAGGGAAATATCTTAGTCTTAGCATCCTTCAAATTATTCATAGTGATAATACGATAATAATCCCAAGTGACTCAACAAATATAGCTATGCTCCCCGGCAATGGCGCCAGAAAAAGGTCTTGATAACCCACAAGCATAGGGGATCGCAATAGTTTTCAAGGGTAGAGTATTCAACCCAAATTTATAGATTCGACACCAGGGGAGCCAAAGAATATTTGAACAAGGTATTAGAAGTTAAGTTTTCAATTCAACCACACCTGGAGATTAATTATCTGCAGCAAGTAATCAGTAGCACAATAGTTTGATAGTTTTGATAGTAGTGACAGCAGTAATAGTAACAGTAACAGTAACAGTGATAGCAGTAGTTTTGTAGCAAGCGTAATAGTGATGATAGCAGTAATAACTTAGCAGAAACAATATAAGATAAATTCTAGGCATTGGATCGGTGACTTGTTGGATGATATTCATCATGTAACAGTTATAACCTAGGGCGACACGGCACTAGCTCCAGTTCATCGATATAATGTAGGCATGTATTCCGTAAATAGTCATACGTGCTTTATTAAAAGAACTTGCATGGCATCTTTTGTCCTACCCTCCCGTGGCAGCGGGGTTCATATTGGAAACTAAGGGATATTAAGGCCTCCTTTTAATAGAGAACCGGAACAAAGCATTAACACATAGTGAATACATGAACTCCTCAAACTACGGTAATCACCGAAAGAAGTCCCAGTTATTGTCACTCCGGGGTTACTGGATCATAACACGTAGTAGGTGACTATAACTTGCAATATAAGATCTAGAACATGGATATAATGGTGATAACATAAACGGTTCAGATCTGAAATCATGGCACCCGGGCCCAAAGTGACAAGCATTAAGCATGGCAAAGTCATAGCAACATCAATCTAAGAACATAGTGGATACTAGGGATCAAGCCCTAACAAAACCTAACTCGATTACATGATGAATCTCATCCAACTCCTCACCGACCAGTGAGCCTAAGAAGGAATTACTCACTCCCGTTGGGGAGCATCATGGAATTGGCGATGGAGAAGGGTTGGTGATGACAAAGAACGAAGACCCCCTCTCTAGAGCCCCAAACGGACTCCAGATCTGCCCCCTCGAGGAAGAACAGGGCTTGGCGGCGGCTCCGTCTCGTGGATCGTGATAATTCTTTCTCACTTATTTTTTCTCTGAAAATAGGAATTTATAGCGTTGGTTTCAGGGTCTGCGGGGCCACCAGGTGGGGACAACCCACCTGGGCGCACCAGGAGAGGGGGGCGCGCCTGGTGGGTTGTGCCCACCCAGAGGCCCCTCTCCGGTAGGTCTTGACTCCAGAAATTCTTATATATTAAAAATTCCTGGCAAAGTTTCGTTCCATTCCGAGAACTTTTAATTCTGCATAAAAACAACACCATGGTAGTTCTGCTGAAAACAACGTCAGTCCGGGGTTAGTTTCATTCAAATCATGCAAATTAGAGTCCAAAATAAAAGGAAAAAACGTTAGGAAAAGTAGATATGCTAGAGACGTATCAAGCACCACCTCGTGGGCACTAGAGGGCGACCTTGACGGCTTCCGCATTGGGAGTCATGGAACCAGAGGGAGCGGCCCGAGGGGGGCGTTCGGGGGATGACTGGGAATGAGGTGGGAAGGCTAAGGAGGATGGCGGGGGCAGCAAGCGGCCTAGGTGGGCTGCCGGCTGAGCGACCAGAGCATCTCTGAGAGGAACATTTGTTTTTACGGCGCCGTTTTCAGGGTCTGTTCTGCGGGAGGTAAAATCGACTCTTAAAACACGTTTTTTGCGGCCCTTATCATGGTTTTAAAGGCCTGTGAAATAAGTTTCTGCTAGAGATGCTCTTACCTCGATTGTTCTTGAAACCGGCCGTCGCCGCCGACAGCAATACGCCATCTCCACACTGTCGTGCAAAAGCTGCAGTGGTTGCGGCCAGCCAACGATGGAAGACACTGGCATGGAGTTCTTGCTGGATGCGGTCGACAGATAAGAATACCCTACCCTTAGGGCATGTACAACGATGTACACTCAGCTGTCTATAAAGAGCGCCAACTAGGAACTTTTGTTGAGGTGGAGAAAGAGAGGGAAGAGAGAGAAGAAGTCTGTCTGTAGAATTGCAGTCGATCTATAGCGCTAGAAAATCAGTAGCTATCGACGACATGTTCCCGTTGTAGCATGGATGTCTATAATTTTGCATTTATCTTACTCATGGTTCTACTGATTTCAGCGGAACGTGCATGCGGTTCCATAGACGGTTAAAAAGACAACCTATTGTGGTAGCTGTCGATAGTGTGGTCTAGACATGGACATGGAGAGAGATTATAAACAACCACGTCTAAACCATTGTACATGCCCTTAGTGGGAGATCTATCAATTTTGGCAGTGTCGGGGGCATTGGTCGGTGGCTGACCATTTTGAACGCCATGGCTTGCAGATTTCCCCTACGGCAAGAGTTCCCGGACAACTTGGACCACCCAGATCTAATACCGCTAGCGGTCCTCCCGCGGATTGATGGCACATGCGTTCTGCCAGCGGATTCGAACGTTGGGTCCGGATGCGGGTAGCGTGTTGCCGGTGCTAGCCAGGGGCGGCCGGAAGGCAATGGGCAACGTTAGTGGGAGGCTTTGCCAATGAGGTCCGCACAGTCGACCGATTGGGTGAATCCTGAGGCTCCAGGATGGGCAAAAAGGATCGCCCTGAAACAATTGAGTGTCTTGTTTCTGTATTTTTTTTCTTCAGTGCTGCTCTGTTTATCATACCGCACATCTGGCTGACCTGCTAATTGTATTCTTGCACGTGGGCTATTTCTCCTTCTTGCTTGCTTTCTATATTTTCTTGCTAAGTTGTGGGATTTCTCATCCTTTTATGCAATCTGCTTATATGTAATTAGAATACAACATGGGAAGTAAAATGTGATGTTCCATTTGATATAGCCATTTAGTGACCCGGTAGGCTCGTATTTTGTTGGTTCTTCATTCAAGGAAATGGGAAGTTCTTCTCGAAGCCTCATTTTTTTTAATTCACTTGTGCTTCTCAATCAACCGCAAATATACATTTAAAAAAATGTGGTGTCTCACAAGCACATGAAAGCGGGGGAATTACTAAATGGCAGTATCTTAACTCTGTGTGACACACAGGCAATTTCATTACCATTGATGTTTACTTTGCGCATTAATCTTATTATTTCTGCTTTGCCAGCTATAGTCACGCGAAAGGATGTACTCTGTTAGCTATATGTTATGGAGCAGGTTTTCTAGTTGATTTTTTCATCGATCTTTCCTTTTTGTTTAATGAGCTGCTTTAGTTAGTATGGTTGAATGTTACAAATCTATAAAACTAGCCCTGTTCATATATGTCTGACATAAACCATCAATTGTTTATATGTGCTTACTGTGGTTTATTGTGCAGTTTTGACTTCCTAAGAAATCATCAATCATGGTATCCACTTATTTGGAGATGTTGGTAGCCTGTTATGGATGTACTACAAATAGTTATGCAAAAAGAATCACAATGATGTTTTTCTGCACTATAAGCAATTGTTGTAACTTGTGAGTACTCCGGGTGTGCAAGTTGGTGGATTAGCTGATTAGGTGTCTCGCTACCATGAGCTAATCTGGAAGTTTATCGATTTGCATCGATGCTAGCCTATCCTACAAGATCTCTCTAACCTGAACATTTGAAGGACATGCTAAGCTACAATTTGAAGTAATGTCTGTATCTCAAATCCAGTTTGAGTCCCTACCTAAGGTGTGGTCTTCTCATGTGGTATCAGATGTTTTGTTTTGTTAAAATAACATGTAGACATTTCTAGGAATGATTAGGAACCTGTTATAATTTATTGAACTTGGGTAATGTCTGGACTGCAAATATGGCTTACTGCTCCCCCTCTACCCATATGTTTATTGATGGGTGCTGCCATCATCAAGTTTATCGGTTTCATGGAGTCCAAAGGGAGTAGTTCAATATCTACCTATGCGTGAATTAAAGCTTTCAAAACATTATGTTGCATCAATGCGACATCATATGCAGACCATGCATCCTTTAAGCCAATCCATCTATGTTTGATGTAGTTCACTCTGATTTGAAGCAATTGATATCTCAAGATGAATCAAAATGTTGTGATTTATAGACTGACTTTTCTTACATTTTGTTTTTAACCTAACATAATGTGATGTTTCAGGATGTCGAGGGAGGGGGTTTGAGTGGGCCAGGGGATCAGAAGTGGGTTTGGTTGTTGTCCGGACTCCCGCAGTTTGTCTCCTATATGCGAGAGGGAGAGAATGTACGTTCAGACCGCGTCATGGACCGATACAGGACGGTGCCGTATGGCTTTCCAAGACGCCCTTAATTAATAATAATAACATAGTTGATGTGACAAACATGACGATTGCATCTTACATTTAGAGGATATACTAGCAATTAACCCCTAATTTCTTCGCCGATAAATGAAAAAAGCCCTATTCTAAATTCGTTATCGTCCTCTTCGAGGCAATACATGTATTCCTCGATCAGAGCAACCATGTGATTGGGCCACGGGCACGGGTTGAGTTTGACGACCCTTGCAAAGCGCTTCTTCCACTCCTTGTCCTGATCGTAGGTGTGGAGTTTGCTCGCCCGCCGGTACTCATCCACCACGTCCTCCTCCTCCATGGCGTTGTACCGCCTCGCCTCCGCGAGCAACGCCCAGCTACAAGCTGAATGCGCCGCCGTGTACTGTTTCGGAGCCCTGGCCTCTCCCTCGTGCTGCTCTTTCGCGTCGCCGGCCGCCGTCATCGCAGCGGGGCTGCTCGCTCCGCGGCCTTTCTTCATGCCTCCCCGGCCTTCTTCTCTACCGAACGTACGCGTTTGAGCGTGTACTGCAATGGATTAATCTCCTGTTTGTTCCCGAAATCCCCGGCCGGCTGCGCACTGCTCGGCTGCATTTATAGATTGTTTGTATACCGTTACGAGTCGGATTGAGAGATTTGGATAGTTTTTTTTGTTTGTTTTTTGGGAAGTGTTTAGAAACGGTGCGCCGGCCGAACCGTTCCGCCGGTCCCGTGCGGGCCACTCGATCAAAGCGCATCGCACGCCTCGCGCTTCTCCCGATCCCCTTCTTCCTCCTTCAGATTCCGCCGCCCCTTCTTTCCCGCTGGCCACCCTCCCCCCTCGGTTGCAGGTTCCTTCCGCGCCCGGCGAGCCGGAGTTGAAAGTCGCCATGGATGCGCCCGTCACCATGCCCGCTCCCTTCGCCATGGCCGCGCGCGATGAGGCCAAGCACGGGGATGCATCTGACAAGCAAGCGGTGCTACAACGGGCGTCCAAATATGCTACGACCGGTGAGCCAAAGTGCTGCAACGGGCATAATTTTTTGCTACTACGGACGGCGACCACGGTGACCACACTTGCAGATGCTGCAACCGCTCTAGCTAGATGCTGGAACCGGCATGATTTTTTGCTACTACGAGGTGGTGACTGCGGTGACCACGCGCCCACAGATGCTGCAACCCGCTCTCGCTAGATGTTGGAACCGGCAACGGAAAATGTTGGAACCACGATGTTCATTTTGCTGGAACCGGCGAGGCGATTTTGCTACAACCAATACTGAAGAATGAGTTTTGATGGACATGCATCAGAGCTGCAACCAGTACTGGAAAATGCTACATCCAGCAAACAGAAAAGCTACATCCGGCTTTAGAAAAAGCTTCAACTAGATATGGTTTGACATTTTTGCTTCAACCATGTGGTTTTTTGCTACTACCGTCCACAGTTTTTGCTACATCCATTTTTTTCCCACGACGGCCAGATGCCCGTGGTGGGTTTCTGTGAATTCCGGCGGCGAGATCCAGCACGGGGGGGAAGGGGGGGGGGCAGGGGCGGATGCTGCAACCTAGTCGCCGGCGAGCTGCTACGGGCTCGTGGCGGGCTGCAACCTCGACCGGCCGTAACCATGGCCGCACGCTGCTGCATCCATGGAGGTTTCAGGAACACACGAAGCGATATAGGTGAGGGCGGGCGACCAGCGGCGAGGGCGGCGACCGTAGGCGACCGACGGCGGGGGGCGACTGGCGGTGAGGAGGCAAGGCGAGGCGGTCGGCTCGTGCTGGGGCGTCAACGAGCATGAGGGGGCCCGTCCTTTTCCCGTGCGGGGGGTTGAAGAAGGAGGTGAGGAAAGGAACGAATCTGACGGTGCAGGGGGACCAGATCTGACGGCTGGGGCTGGACCGGCCCAACCGTTGGGCCGGTGCGCCGGCGCAGATCACTCACCTTGTTTTTTTGGCTGACCACGCCCGCCACGGTATTGCTTCTCCATAGTACTAATAACAAACATAACACGTGACTAGATTTAGAGAGATTTGATTAACTCACATTTTACTTTGCACTTTTTTTTCTACGCGCAAAGGCCATTATACTTGCGTTGTTCTTACCTCAAAAAAAAAGAGCTTGAGTTGTCCGACGCTTACAAGGCCCTGGAAATACAAAGGTGACTGTGGTTTCATGCGTACCCATGTGGATAGTAAATAAAGAAAACACCCAGCGATGGGAGTGGGGAAAATGAGGTGGGCTCCTGCCCGATGACACCCAAAACGGAAGCACATTAGTGCGGGTGTTGGCTAGTTGATGCGGTAGCTGGTGAAGATGTGATGGTATGCTGTGTGCATGCATGCACCTTGTACACGTTCAACACCCGCACATCTAATGCTCATGGACGATTTCATATGTCTAGGTTATCGATGAGTACTTTCACTGAAAAATAAAAAGTGTCATGATAATTAGCCCGTCCGTCTGTATTTGGATGTCTGACGGGAGGTACATGATAGCATCAACATTGACGACACACTGAGATATTGTGATCGCTTCCACTGAAGGTTGAGCCAAAAGATGTATATAGGCCTTCCTTAGAAGATCTCTTCGGACATCATACTAATTAGCAATCAATCCGATATGGGTGGTGTCGATCATATCGCACACACATGAGATGTCCGTGACGGTGCGAGTCATGGAGGCGAGGACAAATCGAAGATGGATGATGGGGTCCGACATGTGCTCCATGAACTCTCGGACGTATACTTAGTTTTCTAGCTTGCCTGGAATTACTTTTCACCTTTTTTTGCGAAAAAGGAGATTTATTTATTAAATCGGATCAGTTTGATCCGCGGCACATAAGTTTACAATCTCCTCTGGACCAGACCTTAACCACACTGCCGTTCTAGGGCCGGTGCGTCCAATTTTTGCTAGCATATGACTGACACTATTTTGCACTCGGCTAATAGCAGCTACCTTGTGACTTCTACCTCTAGCTAGCAAGTGCTTGATTTCCTGAACTAAATTAGACGCAGGAGATCTGTTCACCTCCGGCTGCACAATCATGGCTGCAGCAACGGAGCATTCCGTTTCCAGTATGAAGGGTAGAGTGCTCCACTCTAGTGCTAGTGCAACGCCCTCTTTGCAAGCTTCTACTTCAGCTTTCAGTGCGCTCACTGATGGGGTCATGTACCTAGGGTAGGGTCACAGACCTGATCTAAGTACCCTGCCCAAGGACACCCTTAGAAGAGGTCACCTTCCAGTCGACCAACGAGGGACTCACTCGACTGACTTGAAGGACTCGACCACGAAGACTCACTCGACTACCAGGAGGTCAAAAGGCACTCTGCACAGCAACGGCCTGTAGTTAAGTAGACTTTATGGTAGTTAAGACACTTTATGTGGGACGTTACCAGTAACGCCCCGGACTAAATACACCTTAAACCCTTCATTACGTGGGCTGGCTGGGGTCCTGGCGCACTCTATATAAGCCACCCCCCTCCACAGGCAGAAGGGTTCGGCATCCTGTAACTCATATACACATAATCCACTCGACCGCCTCCGGGCTCCGAGACGTAGGGCTTTTACTTCCTCCGAGAAGGGCCTGAACTCGTACATCTCTTGTGTTTACAACCTCTCCATAGCTAGGACCTTGCCTCTCCATACCTACCCCCCACTCTACTGTCAGACTTAGAACCACGACAGTTGGCGCCCACCGTGGGGCAGGTGTTTTAGCGATTTTGTGGAGAAGTTGCAGTTCTTCCGAGTACTTTCATCATGGTGACTGCTGGAGTTTTGGTTGAGGGTCGAGAGATCTGTCTCGGTGCTCTCACCTTCGTCGCCGACGACTCCGCCTGGCTCCAGGAGGCTCCACTCGACGTCGATGCGCTCCCCGTCCGCGGTGCGACGCATTTTCGTGCATGTGTCCGTGGCATTCTGCTGCGGCAACCGTCGACCCCGTATCGGTCGACTTCCCCATCGGCCACCCTCCCAGTCTCCCGCCAGCGCAAGCGCTCAGGCCGGTCGAGGCTTCAGCGGTGGGTGAGGCACGCGGTGGCTCGCCAGGCGGCCACCACCCAAGTTGCGGCAATCGAGCCCGACGAATCTCTCTACGGCCTGTTCGATCTGTCGACTGGCTCCGTAGAGACTGCATCCGAGTGCGATAGCAGTGATCCAGCGGCGGAAATCCTGATGGTCGACGGGCCCCGCAGTCCCCCTGGCTTCGCCCGTGATGGTGGAGCAGGCGACGGAGGCGACCCCGCACGAGACCACGAAGAGTACCAGCCCGAGCCACTCGACTCTCTGCAAAGAGAGGAACTTCGCCGCAGGAACGTGGATGCCCTGCGTACTCCCATCGCAGGAGAAACCCCCGAGGCTCGCGCCTTGGAGGAGGCACGTTTGGCCAATTTGGCCGAACGCACTCGACTGGAGAATCTTCAGCGAGCACTCGACGAGCGCGCGCGGCAACGAGTTCCCGACACCAGTCGACGTCAACTCTTCCCGCCGACTCAGGTATATCGAACCCCAATCCAGAATTTAGCAGCTGCGACCCGTATAGCAGAGTCCATCCAGCCCTCTCAGTCGGAAGCTGGCAGAGGCTTGATGCAGATCAGGGATCTGCTCCGGGCGGCAGGAGATCAGAATTCTGCCGTGTCGCAGTCGCGCAACAGAATTCACAGTCGATCCGTCGTTGCGAATACGGTTCAGTCGGCTCACAGCCCCAGATCGCCTCCGCGGCGTGAAGGGCGCGAGAATCGGCGAGACCAATATGGATACCGACTCGACCGAGATGATAGGCGGCGAGTGCCCAATTCCCTTCCGAGGGGTGGGTCTTACGCTCCTCGGCAGCAAGATGACAGGCGTCAGCTCAGTGCGGGGCGAAGAGTTCCAGTCGACCCCCGAGAACCAGGCTTCGACGCGCGATCCATTATCGTGCAAGGTTTGGTCGACCGGAACAGAGCCCATCGAGGTGGACTCGACAGAGATGCGCCCACAAGCAGTCGAGTGCATGTTTCTGGTCCTGAATGTTTCAGCAGAGCTATCAGAGCCGCAGTTATCCCTCCCAATTTCAGGTTGGCAACAGGGGTCAGCAAGTTCACTGGTGAGTCTAAGCCTGAAACTTGGCTTGAGGACTACCGAGTGGCGGTTCAGATTGGTGGTGGGAACGACGAGGTGGCCATGAAGCATTTGCCCCTCATGCTGGAAGGATCTGCCAGGGCATGGTTGACTCAATTACCTCCCAGCAGCATTTACACTTGGGAAGATCTGTCCCGAGTGTTCATCAAAACGTTTGAAGGAACTTGCAAGCGACCGGCTGGATTGACGGAGCTGCAAGTCTGCGTGCAGAAGACCAATGAGACTCTCAGAGAGTATATTCAGAGATGGATCACTTTGCACCATACTGTGGAGAATGTGTCTGATCATCAGGCAGTCTGCGCCTTTAAGGATGGTGTCAAGAACAGAGAATTGAGTTTGAAATTTGGTCGAACCGGTGACATGACCTTGAGTCGGATGATGGAGATTGCTACCAAGTACGCCAACAGCGAAGAAGAAGACCGACTCCGAAGCGGCAAGCACAAGCCGAGTCAGTCGGAAAAGGGAAACACCAGTCGGAAACAGAAGCGGAAGGCTGAACCGGCAGCTCCTGGAGAGGCTTTGGCCGTGACTCAAGGAAAGTTTAAAGGGAAACCAAAAGGATCCTGGAACCCTAAGAAGGTAAAGGATAAAGAAGGGAACAACGTGATGAATATGCCGTGTCACATCCACACGAAGAAAGACGAAGAGGGGAATATCATCTACCCGAAGCATACCACTCGCCAATGTCGACTCTTGATCCAGCAGTTTCAGGGAAAACAGTCTAAGGACAAGGAGAAGGAGTCAGGCAAGGCCGCAGACAAGGAGGACAGTGAGGAAGGATATCCGCATATCAACTCCACTCTGATGATCTTTGCAGATGTGGAAAGCAAGAGTCGATTGAAAGTCATTAACCGAGAGGTGAACATGGTCGCCCCAGCAAAAGCAAATTATCTGAGATGGTCCCAAACACCCATCACATTCGACCAATCTGATCACCCGACTCATATTGCCACCCCTGGGAGGCAAGCTTTGGTGGTCGATCCAGTTGTCGAAGGCACTCGACTGACAAAAGTGCTGATGGACGGTGGTAGTGGGCTGAATTTGTTGTATGCAGACACGCTGAAAGGAATGGGCATTCCGATGTCCCGACTGAGCACCAGTAACATGAGCTTTCATGGAGTTATACCAGGGAAGAAAGCCGAGTCACTCGGCCAAATAGCTCTGGACGTGGTGTTTGGTGATTCGAAACATTTTCGCAAAGAGAAGTTGACGTTTGAGGTTGTGGATTTTCAGAGTGCATATCATGCCATTTTGGGGAGACCAGCTTATGCACGGTTCATGGCTCGACCATGTTACGTGTACCTCAAATTGAAGATGCCCGGCCCCAAAGGAGTGATCACTGTCACTGGTGATCGGAAAAAGGCAGAAGAGTGCTTTCAGAAGGGCTCAAAGATTGCCGATTCCCAGGTGACAGTAGTCGAGTTCGAAGAATACAAGCAAAACGCAGATCCGAGTGATCTGCTGCGATCCAAGAAACCCGCCACAGAATCTGCATTTCAGTCGTCCGGTGAGACAAAGCCTATTCACATTCACCCGACCGACCCCGATGCAGCTCCGACCCACATCTCCACAACACTCGACCCGAAATAGGAAGAAGCGCTCATCCAGTTCCTCCGTGAGAACTGGGACATTTTTGCATGGAAGCCCGCTGACATGCCAGGTGTTCCCAGGGGACTGGCCGAGCATCGCCTAAGAGTCGACTCATCTGCAAAACCAGTCAAAGAGCATCTTCGGCGGTCCGCCGTCCAGAAGAGAAAAGCCATTGGTGAGGAAGTGGCTCGACTGTTGGCGGCAGGATTTATCCGAGAGATATACCACTCCGAGTGGCTCGCTAATGTCGTCATGGTTCCTAAGAAGGACAAATCGCTCCGAATGTGCATTGATTTCAAGCACATCAACCGGGCCTGCCCAAAAGATCATTTTCCTCTCCCTCGCATAGATCAAATTGTTGACTCGACCGCGGGATGCGAGAGACTGTCTTTTCTAGATGCCTACTCCGGGTACCACCAGATCCGTCTGTACGGACCCGACGAGGTAAAAACAGCTTTCATCACTCCATTCGGGTGCTTCTGCTATATCACCATGCCATTCGGCCTCAAGAATGCCGGAGCCACATTTATGCGAATGATTCAGAAGTGTCTACTCACTCAAATCAGTCGGAATGTGGAAGCGTATATGGATGATATCGTCGTCAAGTCACGAAAAGGTTCCGACCTGCTCGCTGACCTCGCCGAAACATTTGCCAACCTCAGAAGGTATGATATCAAGCTCAATCCATCAAAGTGCACATTTGGAGTTCCTGGTGGCAAGTTACTCGGTTTTCTCGTTTTCGAGCGAGGAATCGACGCTAATCCAGAGAAGATCGGCACTATTCTCCGAATGAAATGCCCTGTGCGAGTGCACGATGTACAGAAGCTTACTGGATGCTTGGCCGCATTAAGTCGATTCATCTCACGACTCGGTGAAAAGGCATTGCCTCTTTACCGACTGATGAAGAAGGCAGACAAGTTCGAGTGGACTCCAGAAGCTGATGCAGCGTTTGCCGAGCTAAAAGCTCTGCTCTCCACCCAGCCGGTGCTTGCTGCTCCAATCAGCAAAGAGCCTCTGTTGCTCTATATCGCAGCCACAGGACAAGTTGTCAGTACTGTGCTTACGGTCGAGCGGGAAGAAGAAGGAAAAGCTCTCAAAGTTCAGCGCCCAGTGTATTATTTGTCTGAAGTCTTGACTCCATCCAAGCAGAGATATCCTCATTATCAGAAGCTCGTGTATGGAATGTACATGACCACAAAGAAGGTTGCTCATTATTTCTCTGATCATTCCATCACAGTCGTCAGCGACGCTCCACTATCAGAGATTTTGCACAATAGAGATGCAACTGGTCGAGTGGCTAAATGGGCGATTGAACTTCTTCCCCTTGATATCAAGTTTGAAGCAAAGAAGGCCATCAAGTCCCAGGCAATAGCAGATTTCCTCGCCGAGTGGATTGAACAGCAACAGCCGACTGAAGTTCACTCGGAGCATTGGACCATGTTCTTTGATGGCTCCAAGATGTTGAATGGTTTCGGTGCTGGGGTTGTCCTGGTTTCCCCCAGAGGAGATAAGCTCAGATATGTGCTCCAGATTCACTGTGATTCCTCCAACAATGAGGCAGAATATGAGGCCCTCTTATACGGATTGCGCATGGCCATTTCACTCGGCGTCCGTCGCCTGGTGGTCTATAGCGACTCGGATTTAGTGGTCAACCAAGTGATAAAGGAGTGGGACGTGAGAAGCCCAGCCATGACTGGATACTGCAGTGCAGTGAGGAAGCTGGAAAAGAAGTTCGAGGGGTTGGAGCTCCATCATATACCCCGACTGAAAAATCAAGCAGCTGATGATCTAGCAAAGATAGGTTCCAAGAGAGAAGCCATTCCGAGTGGTGTGTTCTTGGATCATATACACACTCCGTCAGTCAAAGAAGATCCTTTCACCGAAGAAGCTCCACAGCCCAAGAGTGCCATAGATCCGACTGAGGTTGAAGTCCCAGCAGTGGTCGACTTGGTCATGGAGGTCTTGGTGGTCATTCCCGACTGGACAGTTCCATATATCGCGTATATCCTGAGAAAAGAGCTCCCGGAGGATGAGGAAGAGGCTCGACAGATCGTCCGTCGATCTAAGGCCTTTACCGTAATCAAAGGACAATTATACAGAGAAAGCACGACTGGAGTTGGTCAGAAGTGCATAACACCAGAAGAAGGTCGAATCATCCTCAATGATATCCACTCGGGAACCTGTGGTCATCATGCGTCCTCCCGGACCATCGTGGCCAAAGCATACCGAGCCGGATTTTACTGGCCAAAGGCGAATGAGATGGCAAAGGAAATAGTGGATAAGTGCGAGGGATGTCAGTTCTACTCGAATATGTCGCACAAGCCTGCATCGGCTCTGAAGACCATCCCACTCGTCTGGCCTTTCGCAGTATGGGGATTGGACATGGTCGGTCCTTTGAGAACAGGGCGAAGTGGCTTCACGCATGTACTGGTGGCAGTCGACAAATTCACCAAGTGGATTGAGGCTAAACCAATCAAGAACCTTGACGCCGGTGCTGCTGTTAGCTTCATCAGGGAACTAATATTCAGATATGGAGTCCCGCACAGCATCATTATGGATAATGGGTCGAACTTTGACTCGGAGGAATTCAGAGATTTCTGTAACTCTCAAGGCACACGAGTCGACTATGCTTCAGTCGCTCATCCGCAGTCGAATGGACAAGCAGAGCGAGCCAATGGCCTGATTCTCAAGGGATTGAAACCCCGACTGATGCGTGATCTCAAGCATGCAGCTGGAGCTTGGGTCGACGAACTTCCCTCAGTGCTTTGGGGACTGCGGACCACACCTAATCGGTCGACCGGAAGAACTCCATTCTTCTTGGTCTACGGAGCTGAAGCAGTCTTGCCGAGTGATCTTCTCCACAATGCTCCTCGAGTTGAAATCTACAACGAAGCAGAAGCTGAACAAGCGCGGCAGGACGCAGTCGAACTTTTAGAGGAAGAAAGGGAGATGGCTCTGATCCGGTCGACCATCTACCAACAAGATTTGCGTCGTTTCCACGCCAGAAATGTGAGGGGTCGAGCCTTCCAGGAAGGAGATTTAGTTCTTCGAGTGGATCAGAAGAAACAACACAAGCTTGCTCCTTCTTGGGAAGGACCCTTCATCGTCACCAAAGTTCTCCACAACGGGGCATACCGTCTTTACAACGTCGAACATAATATCGACGAGCCTCGAGCTTGGAACGCGGAACTACTCCGCCCATTTTACACTTAAGCTTTATCACTCGGATGAGTTGCAATAAAGTACTTCTGTAGTTCATGGACCTCAAAATAATAGTGTCATAGTTCCTCCATAATTTTTGTCACTTTTTATTTTGTCCAATAAAATTTCCCCTCAGTGGGTGACTTAGCCGCGAATCGGTTTCGCCTAAGTTTGTAAAAATCCTCCTGGTGGTGAGCCAGGCTCCCACTCGGAGGCTTAGTTGCGAATCCGCTTCGCCTAAGATTAAATAAAATCCTACCGAGTGGTGAGCCAGACTCCCACTCGGAGGCTTAGCTGCGAATCCGTTTCGCCTAAGATTAAATAAAATCCTACCGAGTGGTAAGCCAGACTTCCACTCGGGGGCTTAGCTGCAGTCCAAGTACTCGCCTAAGTTATTAAAAATCCTACCGAGTGAAGAGCAAACTTCTCACTCGGGGGCTTAGCTGCAGTCCAAGTACTCGCCTAAGTTATCAGAAATCCTACCGAGTGAAGAGCAAACCTCTCACTCGGGGGCTTAGCTGCAGTCCAAGTACTCGCCTAAGTTATCAGAAATCCTACCGAGTGAAGAGCAAACCTCTCACTCGGGGGCTTAGCTGCAGTCCAAGTACTCGCCTAAGTTATCAAAAATCCTACCGAGTGAAGAGCAAACCTCTCACTCGGGGGCTTAGCTGCAGCCCAGTGCTCGCCTAAGTTATCAGAAATCCTACCGAGTGAAGAGCAAACCTCTCACTCGGGGGGCTTAGCTGCAGCCCAGTGCTCGCCTAAGTTATCAAAAATCCTACCGAGTGAAGAGCAAACCTCTCACTCGGGGGCTTAGCTGCAGCCCAGTGCTCGCCTAAGATATAGAAATCCTACCGAGTGAAAAGCAAACTTCTCACTCGGGAGGCTTAGCTGCAGCCCAGCGCTCACCTAAGTGGACTAAGGAATAAGTCGATTGCAGTAAGTGCCCTGCTTTGAACCTGCAAAAGACATTTCGAGCCAAAAGCAATCATATTCAAACACCAAATTCAAGTTTGGATCGATACCTAAAGGAACTGAAAGTGCTCAGGCGCTAAGCCCGTTAAGGTTTATCGGTTACAACTCCACTCGGCATACCGAGGCAAATTTAAAGCGTCGATCTTAGAAGAAGTTTTTTACCCCTCCTGTGGAGGGCTGGAAGGTGCAACAAACTCATCAAGATCAATTCCATCTGCGATCCGAGTGGCAGCCGCAAGGAAAGTTTCCATAAAGGACCTGAAGTCGTGTTTCTTGGTGTTGGCCACCCGGAGGGCCGCCAGCTTGTCTTCTCGCGCATCTTTGAAGTGGACTCGGGCCAGACACAGAGCAACATCTGCACCGCACTGAGCCGAGGACTTTTTCCACTCCTGCACTCGACCAGGGATCGTGTTCAAGCGAGCCATCAGCGACTCGAGGTCGTTCTGAAGTGTCTCCCCGGGCCAGAGCATCGAGTCGATGCGAAATGTGGCGACCTTCAGCCTTGCAAGATAGTCCATGACAGCTGCAACATGGGACTCCAGTCGGAAAACATTCATGGCAACTTCGTCGTCCATCGGAGAATTGACGGGGTCAAGGTTTGGTTCCAGCCGGCTAGTTTCTTCTTCAAAGTTTTGACAAAATTCTGCAAGGATGATCACCGAGTCAAGGCGATGGTCGAATGGAAAAACCACAGTTGGAAATGATCGCCGAGCATAGAAATTTACCTTCAAGCATAAGAAACAACTTCTTGGCAAGACCATTCAGGAAGGCCTCCAGATCTTTTTTCTTCCCAAGAGCAGCTTTCAGATTGGCATTTTCTTGCTCAAGCTTGGCGACTGAAGCTAACTTCTCGTCAACAAGCTTGATCTTCTCAGCTAGTTCAAGGTCCTTCTTCCGTTGGGCCTCCCTCACCTTACCTGCAAGTTACAGCAAGATCAGATTTTGAAACAAATGGAGGGAAAAAGCAGTCGTCAAGGTCTCACCAAACATACCTTCGGTCTCCTCCTTTGCCTTCGTCAGTTTCTCCTGAACCAGCTTCAAATTCAGCTCGAGCTGAACGTGCTTGTTTTCCAGCTCAGAGTAGCGAGCCGCAAGATCACAGGAGTTCTGCGAAGAACCAATCGACTAAAATGTCAAATATAATTCACTTCCGAGTGAAAAAGGAAAAATCACGCGTTTCTAAGACTACAGCTGAATACAAGCATTCGACCGTAGTCTCGGGGACTACACCCAGTGGGTGCACTCGGCGTGCCCCCACTAATCCTATTGAAGATAGAGTCGACCAGTCGACCTCAAAAAAAAGAGAGATATATTCTTTAAGACTGTAATCGACTGCAAGCAGTCGACCACAGTCTCGGGGACTACACCTAGTGGGTGCACTCAACGTGCCCCCACCGGTTTGCGAAATTCATTCGACATAGTCGAATGACGGAAAGACTGAAATTATAAAGCCTAAGGCCGACTGCCAGCAGTCGACCTTAGCCTTGGGGACTACACCCAGTGGGTGCACTCAGCGTGCCCCCACTAATCCTATTGAAGACAGAGTCGACCAGTCGACCAGTTTGTGAAATCCAGTCGCCATAGTCGAATGACGGAAAGACTGAAATTATAAAGCCTAAGGCCGACTGCCAGCAGTCGACCTTAGCCTTGGGGACTACACCCAGCGGGTGCACTCAGCGTGCCCCCGCTAACACGGAGTTTAATCGACACACCCACTGGGTGACTACTATAAATTCTGGAAAGGAAAAGTTTTTGGTAGCGTATCCTAACAGAACAAATGGTGGTCGACTGACCTGAACATTGCGTTGGAGGGCGGAACTGGCGTCGTAAGCTGCCTGGCTCGCATCCCGGATGGTCTTCAACTGCTCCATCATGATCCCTGCCTGGCGTATTGCCTCCTTCGCTGCGCCAGCTTGGTCCTCTGGGACGTGGTGCGTCGTGAAGAGGGAGGGCTGCGGAGCACTCGTCAGTGGATCTGCGAAGGACACGGTGTGTCGAGTGGTGTTCTCCTCCTCCGCGACCAGAGCCTCAGGCACCGCCACATCCTGGGTCACCCTGCTGGCAGACGCTTTCCTACTCCTTCTGTACTTCAGCGGTTCCTCATCTTCATCATCATCAGGGAGAGTGATTACAACATTGGATGGAGCTACAGAAAAGAATCAGGATTAGATCATGAGTCAGTCGACTAAAGACAGTGTTAAGAGTATAGTACCAGGTTTTGAGGTTGCTGCGTCCTCCATCTCATGGTCATCAGCCCGGGCTGAGGTCTCAGAAGTAGCAGCACTGCAACTCCAAAGAATCAGTCGACTAACTCCAGCGCCAACCAGAGACAAAGTTCACACAAAACAAGAAGACTTAAGCAACATGATTACCCTGATATGGTGGGGATGGACACCTTCATCTTCGGCAGGTGCTTGGTCGGCTTCGACGGGGCCGCCCTGGGCTGCTTCGACGCCTTTTCAGTCGGCGCCGGAGAGGTGGTCCGAGGGCGCTTGGTCGACTGTGTAGCAGTCGCAACCCCCTCGCCGCGTTCGGTCGCAGGATCATGGACAAGTTTCGACCGCCTTTCCGAGCGTGGTGGTACGACCTCCTCCTCCTCCTCCTCTTCCTCGTCCTCATCGTCATCATCATCATCGTCATCGTCATCATCATCTGCCTCGGCGGCGTCCGAGTCCCACTCCTCCTCCTGGCTCTCGCCCCCGCTCGCTTCTCCCTCCTCAGTCGGAGCCTGCGCTCTGTTGGGCATCGAGTACAGTTCAGTGAGGGCCTGAGGGACAACAAGACAAAGATCAGTCGACCGATCGGCAGAGAAAGCAGAAATAAATATGACGAGAATACAATTAGGAAGTGGAGCAGACATACCTTGTTTGGGTCACTGTGGCAGTCGAGTGGAGGAATCCTTCTTGCCCCGCGAGGGTTGTCCTTGTTCCCAGTAACAGCGGCCATCCACCTTTCCAGAGTGGCATCGTCGACTGTTTCTGGATTGACCCGAGTCACATCCTCAGTCCCACAGTACAACCACATGCAATGGCTCCGGAACTGAAGAGGCTGGATTCGGCGCCTAAGGAAAACTTCCAGGAGATCCATGCCCGTCACTCCCTCCCGAACCAACTGAACTACGCGCTCCATCAGCATCTTCACGTCAGCTTTCTCCTCCGGAATCAACTTCAGAGAGGAGGGCTTGTTCACTCGGTCCATGGTAAATTGAGGGAGTCCACTCGACTGCCCCGGCGTCGACTCATCCTGGCAGTAGAACCAGGTCGACTGCCAGCCTCTGACTGACTCGGGAAATGTCATGGCTGGGAAGGTGCTCTTGTTCCTCACCAGGATCCCCAGACCTCCACACATTTGGACCACTCGGGTTCTTTCGTCGCCTGGACTCGCCTTCTTCACGGTTTGAGAGCGACATGTGAATATGTGCTTGAACAAGCCCCAATGCGGTCGACAGCCCAGAAAACTCTCACACATGGACACAAACGCGGCAAGATAGGCGATAGAATTCGGGGTGAAGTGGTGGAGTTGCGCTCCAAAAAAGTTTAAGAAACCACGGAAGAAAATGCTCGGCGGCAAAGAGAATCGCGGTCAACATGGGTAGCCAGAAGCACACACTCACCCTCTTCCGGCTGGGGCTGCCACTCTTTCCCCGGAAGCCTCGCAGCTCCATGAGGGATCAGGCCCTCGCTGGCCATGTCGAGGAGATCCTTCTCCGTGATGGTCGACTGGATCCAATCTCCCTGGACCCAGCCTTTCGGCAGGCGAGATCTAGACGAAGACCCACCGCGGCTGGTGGATCTCCCCTTCACCTTCTCCGTCGCCGACGCCTTCTTCGCGCGCTCCAGCGCCGCCGTCTTCTCCTTGACCATGGCTACCGGCGGGGCGCGTGAGGAGAAGTGGTGCGGAGGCGAGAGCGAGCACGTTGGGCGGAGACGAAGGGGGCAGAGAGAGAATGCTGAGGCACTGTTCAAAAAACCCTCGCCGGGCGCATTTATAAGATCCCTTCCGAGTGGATGACAGGTGGGCCCGATCAATCTAATCATATCCTGGAACTGTTACGCGGGCGGGATACGTGGCGAAGAAAGCGGCACGGGGATCGAGGCGTCTATGTCCCGTCCCATCCGAACGCCGCGGTCCGCTCCGCTTCGCGCGTTTCCCCAAATCCCGCATCCCGCGGAATCCGTGAACGGCAGATCGGTCTGTCAGGCGCGGGATTTCCTGCGATCCGTCGCTCGGAAATCGACGAAGCCCGAAAGATCACTCGACGAAAGAAAAGAATGGATCGAGTCGACTGAAGACAAGTTGCTCACTATCAACGAAGAGATTCTCTGGTTCAGAACAACGCACGACCAGTGTGCAAAGGTTAATCGGAAACAGCATCAACTCCTCCGTCACTCAAAGCCTCAATCCATTCGGGGGCTAATGATGGGGTCATGTACCTAGGGTAGGGTCACAGACCTGATCTAAGTACCCTGCCCAAGGACACCCTTAGAAGAGGTCACCTTCCAGTCGACCAACGAGGGACTCACTCGACTGACTTGAAGGACTCGACCACGAAGACTCACTCGACTACCAGGAGGTCAAAAGGCACTCTGCACAGCAACGGCCTGTAGTTAAGTAGACTTTATGGTAGTTAAGACACTTTATGTGGGACGTTACCAGTAACGCCCCGGACTAAATACACCTTAAACCCTTCATTACGTGGGCTGGCTGGGGTCCTGGCGCACTCTATATAAGCCACCCCCCTCCACAGGCAGAAGGGTTCGGCATCCTGTAACTCATATACACATAATCCACTCGACCGCCTCCGGGCTCCGAGACGTAGGGCTTTTACTTCCTCCGAGAAGGGCCTGAACTCGTACATCTCTTGTGTTTACAACCTCTCCATAGCTAGGACCTTGCCTCTCCATACCTACCCCCCACTCTACTGTCAGACTTAGAACCACGACACTCACACATGAGAAAAGGTGACGGCAAGATGAGAAAACAATGTGGCCACTACTATCTCTAAGAATTATGCCTGCACCTCCATTCCCTTCTGACTCAGAAAAGGCGCCATCAACATTCAGTTTAAGCCAGCCATCAGGTGGTGGTTTCCATCTCACTGGCGAACGACCTGGAGGAGCGGCCTTCCATGAATGCAATTGAGAGCCTCGGCCATAGGAGACCACCATTTTTCCTTTTGCGACATCCGCCAATGGATGTTGCTTGATGCACATTAGTGAGTTGATGTAGCTTACTAGGAATCTCCGTGAGGCTTCAATTGGAGGGGCAGGCTTGAAGTGCACCACCTCATTCCTGACGTGCCAAGCACGCCACAACGTCATGAGCAGTGGGAGCCGCTCGCCTTCGCCGCATGTGTCGAGTAGATGTAGTAGCCATTCGTGCCCTGTGTTCACGATACTCCTCGGCAGCGGCATCGCCCAATCCTTCGCCATCGCCTCCCATAATCCAACAGCCATTGGACACCTATAGAAGACATGGAAATAGTCCTCTCGTTCCATTCCACAAACAAGACAAGTGTCAGAGACTTCAAGGTGTCGTTTAACTTTGTTTTCCATAGTCGCGAGGCAATTAGTTGCAAGCTTCCATGTGAAATTGCGTACCTTTGGGGGGGCAGGGCACCCCCATAATGCCTTCCATATGGCACGTCGGCCATCCGGTGCCCTGCTCGTGGCGCACATAGAGGTGCGGGTTTGCTCGTCAAGGGCGAGACGGTATGCTGATCGCACAGAGAAGACTCCATTGGGCTCAACTGCCCAAGCTAGTACATCATCAGGGCAATGCGAAGAAGTCTTGATCTTGATAATTTCCTCAATATCAGCTTGCATGAAGTGTTGTCGGAGCAGGTTCATATTCCGGGCACCATTTTCCATACGCAACTCGGACACACGATGGAGCCTACAATTTTGCCTCTGGGAGATAGGCCGATATGAGGGCCCCCGTGGCAGCCATGGATCTCTCCATATGTGCACCTTGCTTCCATCTCCTGTGCGCCACACTAAACCATTTTTAAGCAGCGTCAGACCATAGACTATAGCTTGCCAAGTGGATGATGCATTACCAGTAAAGACAGTGTCCTCGAGGCGCCCGTTTGCATAGTACTTCGCTTTGAGAACTTGTGCACACAGACTTTCAGGCTTGGAGAGGAGACGCCATGCTTGCCTTGCCAGGAGTGCTTGATTAAACAAGCGAAAGTCTTTGAACCCACGACCACCCATTTGCTTCGGCAGGATAAGCGTCTCCCATGCCTTCCAATGTGTTTTATGTTTTCCTTTTGATGACCCCCAAAAATAGTTCCGTACCATTTGGTTTAGATCATCACACACTGACATAGGTAATTTAAATACCCCCATCACATAAGTCGGAAGTGCTTGAGCAATTGCTTTGATTAAGACCCCCCTTCCTGCTTGAGCTAGAATTCCATCTCCCCATTCAATCATCCGCTTCAGAAGCCTTTCCTGCAGATTTTGGAACCTTCCCTTGTGCATTCTCCCTTCGGGGGCGGGCATCCCCAAATATTTTGCTTCAAAGGTGACCGCACTAACTTGCAGCACTTGCCGAATATCATTCTGTGCTTGAGGTGTACAATTAGGTCCAAACAGAAGAGAGCATTTTTCTAGATTAATCAAATGGCCCGTTGCATTTCCATAATCACCAATGATTTCTTTCACATTCTCTGCCTGTTGTGTCTCGGCTTTGAAGAACAAAAGTGTATCATCAGCAAAAAGGAGATGTGAAATACCGGGTGCTCAAGGGCATACTTTAACCGGTGTTATTCTGTTCATAATAACACCCTGCCGAAGAAGAGCCGAGAGGCCATCAGCCACCAAAAGAAATAGAAAGGGGGATAATGGATCACCTTGCCGTAGCCCGCGGGACGGTGCGAATGATTCCAAGAGGGCTCCATTTAATTTTACCGAGTACCTCACCGTGGTGACACAAGTCATTATCCAATGCACCCAACGATGAGCAAAGCCCAACTTTTTCATCACTCGCTCCAAGAATCTCCAATCCACCCTGTCATATGCTTTTGACAAATCCAACTTATAGGCGCAGAAACTTTTCTCCGGATCTTTCTCATGTTGTATATAATGAAAGCACTCAAAGGCCAACAAAGCATTGTCCGTGATCATCCTACCTGGAACAAACGCACTTTGGAACGGGGATATTATGTCATCCAGAATAGGTCGGAGACGGTTAGCCAGACATTTAGACACAATCTTATAGATTACGTTACACAAACTGATGGGGCGGAAGTCAGTGACTTGTACCGGATCTTTTACCTTAGGAATCATTATGATGACTGTATCATTTACACCAGGTGGCATAACTCCAGTCTGAAAAAACACCCTTACTGCTGCAGTGATCTCCTCCTTCAGAACACCCCAGTTCCTCTGGAAAAACCTAGCCGGAAAACCATCTTTTCCTGGAGCTTTCAGAGGCCCTATCCGGAATAATGCGTCTGATATTTCTTTATCAGTAAAATCTGCACATAGCTTGTAATTCATATCAGGGGTAACTTTCTCTTCAAACAGATCCACCACAGAGTTTGGGTTAAGTGTCACGTCCTGCTCAAATATTTCCTGGAAATAATTACTCACAATCTGTCCCATGATCGCCTGTGCATGCTGTGGCTGTCCAGTTTCATCCAGAAGTGACCTCACCTTATTTTTCTGAGCACGCCATACTGCTTTGCTGTGAAAAAACTTGGTGTTACGGTCACCTGCTTTAAGCCAATCAATACGACTCCTCTGCATCCACAACATTTCTTCCTTATACAAAAGTTCATCCAAATGATCCGATGCCTTCCGTATTTCACTGCGATCTGCATTCATTCTCATTAATTCCTCTAGCTGCGAGCGTGACTTCTCTACCTCCTGTATAATATTTCTGAACTTTTTCCTACTCCATGCATGAAGCTCAATCATTAGTTTGGACAGACCACTACTTATATCGCCCAAGTTGAATTTCTGACCTGCTTGTTCCCTGAAATTTTTAAATATAATTTTCTCCCGATTTGTATTCTTTTTTGTAAGTGAGAGCAAGAACAACTTGGCTGCCGAGCGCTTTGATAGTCTAAACTCAAAACGCATCTAGAATAGGGACGTGCGGCGCGACTAAAAAAACAACGTATATGTCCAACTCAGTGGGCTTGAGGAACGAGCAGTTTATTTATTTATATTAAGAAAACTCTCTTCCACAATAAGACCACGATGACTATTTCTCTCTCGTATTGATCTTATTAGGAACGCCTACGCGTAGGAAATAGTGGGCTGGCCCAACATTGTACCTTAATTTTTATATCTTTTTTCCCCCTTGCTTACAGCCTGTTTTTCTTCAGTATTTTTGATTTTTTTCCTATTTCATTCTTCCATTCCACTATTTATTTCTTTGTTTTTAATGATTTCCTTCACTTTATTCCTATCAGGTTTTCATAAAAAAATTATTTTTCTTTTTTCAACACTTGTCTACTTTTTTTACGCATAATGTACAATTTTTTATACATAAGGGACATATTTATTGAATGCATTTATTATTTCTTAATACATTGTTAACATTATTTTAATATATTTTTAATTGTCTATGTTTTTGTTACACATTGTACATTTGTTTGTATATATCAGGCACATTCCTTTATACATGTTTATCATTTTTCAAGTAGATAATTACAATTTTTAAAGTAAATGTTTGATGTCTACTTTTTTTCAACACATGTCTACATTTTTTAATACACATTGTACATACTTTTATACTCCCTCCGTCCCAAAATAAGTGATTGAACTTTGTACTAACTTTGTAGATTGTTAACATTTTTATAATATATGCTTTCATATATACATTTTGATGTCTAGTTTTTTCTACATATTGTACATTTTTTGTGTACATATGAAATATTTGATTATGCAGGTTAAAATTTCAGGAAACATATGTTTTGATGTCCACTTTTTTCGTGCACATTGTACAATTTTCATATACATCTGAAGCGTTTTTATATATGTTTAACATTATTTAGATACATGATTAACATTTTCTTCAAATACATATTTTGATCACTATTTTTTTCAAGCACATTGTACATTTTTTTGTACATAAAAAACATTTTTCTTTCAAATAGATGATTTACATCTGTTTAAAGTGAGATGAATACTTTAGAAACCTAAAAAGGAAAAAATAAATATGAAAACAAAAAACATAAGAGAAAAAGGAACAGAAAGTACAAACAAAATAAAAAATATATGGGGTGTCATCTTTACATATCGGGCCGGCCCACAAAAAACACGAGCTACCGCCAGCCTCAATAATAAGAGAACTTCCGCCCCAGAATCAAAAGCATTAGCTTGGCGTGATGGTTGTATGGGCGTCGCTGTTTCCATGAGACTGTGGTTCGAGTCCACTTGGGTATATTTCTAAAACAGACGACGGACAAAAAACTTATACGTGACGAAAAAAGGTGGAGAAACGCTTCTCCCTTTAATATTAGGTAGAGATAGAGATTTTTTTTTTTGAGAAAGAGGTAGAGATAGAGATAGTATGTACACTCGTGCATATTCAGAAAAAAAACATAGCTTCACTTTTATCATTTTTATCTAGAATACTACACATGTCATTTCTTCATGAAACTTCATAGCGAGTATATGGGTCGACCATGTACAATTTGTGTATTTATTCCTAGTTTTTTTTGAATTTACTATTCATAATAGGTGCGCATGGAAGCATTTTATCTAGATTTTGAGGGACCTGAAGCACCTATCTTTGGCAAGAAAGCCGTTTGAAGAGCGAAAATCCAATTCGGCGCCCGGGCCAAGATGAACCCGGTGAACAGTAACATGATAAAAAATAGGAAAAAAATAAAAATAAATCATTTTTTTGCTTGGAAGATATTTGGGTGCATGATATGCGTGCAAGATTTCATCCCGTTTGAACATCTGCGGAGCTCGTGGTAAAAAAGAGAAACCAGCCAAAACATTGCGTGAACATTAACCTTATTCATAGAGCCGAATTTTGTCTTTTTTGTTGTGCGTTCCTCGAATGTCGAAACTTCACCAAATTTTGCATGAACATCATGCACACAAGCATCTTGCTTGCAAAAAAAAATTCGGATTTTTTTAATTATTTGTTGTGAATTTTTTAATCAAAAAAATTGTACACCACATCGGCCCTGCCTTGTTCTCTTTCTGATCGAACTTGTCCGGCTATTTCTTCGATATGTACAATTATTTTTAATTATTTTTTAATAGAATTTCTGATCGAACCTTACATTGTAAGCATCAACACGTATGTCATTACTTTTTTTTAGGCTGGAAATGCTATTCCACTAACCTTGGTGCACCAGATCGGTGTTCACCAATACAGAAACAAAGTCGGGGGCGTCGATTGCCCATGCAGAAAGAGGAACCTCCGCCGCTAGGCCAAATTGTGCCAGGGCATGTGCACAACCACAAGGACAGAACGTGAAGTCAAAAAACTCAAACGATGCACGGCCCAGGCTCCTTGCTTCTCTGAAAAGAACGCCGAGTTTGGCCGCGTCATAAGAGAGATGCTAGACTCACGGGCTGGTGACAGGCTGGTTACGGGGTGATTATCATTGATTGGCTGAGAATTGGTTTAATGAGGCGGGCCCACCCCTGAAAATCAGGGGGGAGGGGCAATTAGTGGAGGGCACGCAGGAGAGGTCCGTAATAGCCTGTTGTTTTACTCCGTGCATGTAGTATTATCGGCGTCATAATCCCTGAACTTGAATGTCGAAACTTCACCAAATTGCATGAACATTAACCTTATTCATAGAGCCGAATTTTGTCTTTTTTGTTGTGCGTTCCTCGAATGTCGAAACTTCACCAAATTTTGCATGAACGTCATGCACACAAGCATCTTGCTTGCAAAAAAAAAATTCAGATTTTT
The DNA here is from genome assembly GCF_018294505.1 of Triticum aestivum. Lineage (NCBI taxonomy): Eukaryota > Viridiplantae > Streptophyta > Magnoliopsida > Poales > Poaceae > Triticum > Triticum aestivum. The sequence goes on along the minus strand of NC_057800.1, from coordinate 124,742,194 downwards.
TTAATTATTTGTTGTGAATTTTTTAATCAAAAAAATTGTACACCAGATCGGCCCTGCCTTGTTCTCTTTCTGATCGAACTTGTCCGGCTATTTCTTCGATATGTACAATTATTTTTTAATTATTTTTTAATAGAATTTCTGATCGAACCTTACATTGTAAGCATCAACACGTATGTCATTACTTTTTTTTAGGCTGGAAATGCTATTCCACTAACCTTGGTGCACCAGATCGGTGTTCACCAATACAGAAACAAAGTCGGGGGCGTCGATTGCCCATGCAGAAAGAGGAACCTCCGCCGCTAGGCCAAATTGTGCCAGGGCATGTGCACAACCACAAGGACAGAACGTGAAGTCAAAAAACTCAAACGATGCACGGCCCAGGCTCCTTGCTTCTCTGAAAAGAACGCCGAGTTTGGCCGCGTCATAAGAGAGATGCTAGACTCACGGGCTGGTGACAGGCTGGTTACGGGGTGATTATCATTGATTGGCTGAGAATTGGTTTAATGAGGCGGGCCCACCCCTGAAAATCAGGGGGGAGGGGCAATTAGTGGAGGGCACGCAGGAGAGGTCCGTAATAGCCCGTTGTTTTACTCCGTGCATGTAGTATTATCGGCGTCATAATCCCTGAACTTGATCGCGTTGATCAGTGTGAGGCAATCTGGTTCAAAAATGACTCGTTGTGCACCCAGATCAGCAGCCCCCTCCATTGCATTCAGGCATGCCACTGCGTCAGCCTGCAGGGGACTTTGCACATGTTCCGGCTTGCCTGCAGCAGCTTCAAGGAAGCTTTCTGTTTGATCGTGAGCCACAAAACCCCATGCACCGGACCCTGTCTTCACCATAGTTTAAAAAACCGAACCGAAAATCGAACTAGAAAAGTTGTCGGTTCAGGTTTTTACCTGTTGGACCGCCGGATCACCAGTTCGATTGTCGGTTTCTTAAGCAATAAAATAATATATATTGAGTAATATATGTGTGAATATAGTGTGAAACAATGGTCAAATAAAATTATTTATATGTAGTGGACCACAAAGTAGCACATCCGAGTTGGTTATTGGGCCATGGGCAAGCCCCACGTACTGCTCAAACATCCTGGGATCGAATTTCACTTCTGCAAATTTCTATTAAAAATTTTCTGGTTTTATCCGGTTCAATGGCCTGGTTTTTCATCGGTTTTCCAAAAAACTGACTGGTTCGATCAGTTTTCTCCGGTTTGATTGTAGAATGGTCTTATTAGCTTAAAACCCGCTGAGGTCGCCGGTTCCGATTTTTTCCGGTTCGGCCGCCGGTCCGGTCTGATTTTTTAAACTATGGTCTCCACTCGGTAAGCAGCATCCAGGTTAATCTTAACAGTCTCAGAGGTAGGTGGCGTCCAAGATGGTTGTAAAGTTGACTCTGAAGCTTGAGGAATGGACTGGGGTTGCCCACTAGCAAAGTCCAGGAGATGTTAAGAGATGAGAGCACTCACTTCCGCTGATGACCGCTGTTTCTCGCCTGCATTTGTTTTGTTTCTTGAAGACCACCAATCCCACAATAGCACCGGAACTTCAGTTATGGAAGACTGTTATGTGTCGGCTGCCATAGGAACTTCCCAATCTGCCGAGAGGTGCTAGTAATTGGGGAGGTGCATGTCGCTCGACGGCAGCGGCGTGCCCGTCTCCCAGTACCGCTGACAAATCTCGGGCTTCATGTACGGGCGTATGCGAGGCGGGGCCGCCGGCCGGGAGATGGTGAATGTTGGCGTCGCGGAGGAGCTAGAGCGGCAGCGGTTGGATGAGGAACCGGCCTCGTGGTCGTGCTTCTCCTTGCCATGGATCCACTTCCACACCATTGCTGTCGGCAAGGAGGTGGAGGAGCAGTGGCCGCCGGCTAGGGTTTGCGTGTCGGGGTTTGAGGAGGCACGCGGGGACGGAAGTGAAAGTGTGTGGACTGGCTGGTCCACGGCTTTCATATTAAAAAAGACGCCGCTGGGGTGGCGGAGTTGCTAACAAGCAACACGTGTGGGTCTTAAATGGGGGTGGTGAGTAGGTGGACGGACGACACGCGGGCCCGAGGGTGGACAAGGAGACGTGTCCGTTCACTGTTCGTCTAGACGCAAAGCTGGAGCAAGTTTGTTCCGACAATGGATCGAGTTGGACGCTAAATGGACACATTTTAAGATTGCGGTCATACGTTGGACCGTTTCTTGTGTCCTTTTGGGCCAATACGGACACAGGCGAATAAAATAGGGTCTAGAAGTGGCCTAAGGTTTTTTTGTGTGGAGTCATTTAGCGTTGACATAAGTACTGAGCGTGGACAAAAATACGGGCATCCATATACATACAAGTGTCATTTTGTTTTTTGTCCAAAATTTGCATGATGTCCAATTGATTTTCTTTTTTTTTAGATGTAAATGGCCAATTGATTTTCAGTGAGTTCGTTGTGTTTCGTCTAGACATTTGCCCCCGAAAAAGTATGTACTATATATAGGCCATCCGGTGCCCAAATCCCCAACAAACTCCGCAACGTCTTTCCCCAGCCTTCTTTGCAGTCGCGCAGCAAGAAACCAAGAACACAACCGGCGGAGGAGCAGGGGGTGGCGGTGGCGGAGAAGGAAGCGGTTGCGGTAGAGGAGAAGTGGGGGGAAGAGAGGAAGACGGAGGCGGCGCTGCGGTGGGGCGAGAGGGAGGAGCAGCTGCGGGGAGACAAGAAGAAGCCGCACGTCGCGCGAGACCACAAGATGATGCCGACCGTGGAGGACGGCGTCCACTTCTTGCCGCCGGGGATGGCCGCCGCCACCACGCGGTGGAGGAGAAGCAGGCGGTTGCGGTGGAGAAGTGGGATGAAGAGAGAAAGAGGGAGGCGGCGCTGCAGGGGGCCGAGAAGGAGGCGGCGCAGCGGGGAGGCGAGAAGGAGCCGCAGGTCGCGCAAGGCCACGAGATGGCGTCGACCGAGGAGGAGGGCGGCCACTTCCTGCCGCCGAGGATGGCCGCCACCACCATGGCGGCTTCCAAGGCGGCCATCGAGCCCCGCTGCTCGACCGATGGCTCGGATGGCGCCAGGCGCCTCTCGCCCGAGTAGGACGCCGAGCTCCCAGCCCCCCTCAACCTCTCCCGCGGCAAGGACTCGGACGGCGACAACTACGGCGCTAGGCTCTTCAATGGCGGCCGCTCCGACTTACCAGCTGGTACGGTTGCTCTCCCTCCCTCCCTTCGTCCCTCTCTCTCTCTCTCTCTGCGGGCGTGCGGGCGTGCGCCGTAAGCAGCGTTACAATGCTGATTCGTCATGCTACTCATCACGATTTGCCATGTCAATTACGTAGCTACAGGCGACATGGGTGACAAGGGCAAAAGCTTGGCGAGCTGCTCCTGCGTCTCTCGACGCGGTCCCGATAGGCTTGCTGCTCCGAAACGCGAGGTATACTATCGAAACATGCATCGATTAGCCAGTGGAGATACACGCTGTAATTTTCTTGCAATTGATTGACATTGTGTAACGATCTTTCTCATCTTTTTATCTAGCCTCCTTCTTTCAAAGGGAAGATGGTACCCTGGCCTGAAACTCGAGAAGTCATCCCACTACCTCCAGTAAACATCCTCCCTGAGGTACGTAGTACATGAACATGACAACATGCTGTTCAATTTGGTTCTCTCGTGCGTCATGCTCGCCCTATCTTCTTAACCAGGTAGTCGATGAGTACTCAGTTATGGCTCAGCTGGACTCCGAGATGGAGATTGTCAGACAGAAGCACTCCAATCTGGTGGGAACAGAGGAGGCGACGCCACCAAAACTGAGGAAACTAGCCCGGCAGATGAACTTTCTTTCCTCGGCGAAATCTTTTGCTGACTAGAGTAGTTTCGTGATGTGGTCATGAGGCCTCGGATGTTCCCTTTCATGTTTGCTTGTTTTGCTTGTTCTAGGACAAATGTGAAAACGCATCCGAACTGTTTTGACCTTGCGCCTGTTGATCCAAAGGTTGGTTATTTCCTTGTGTGCCTCTCATCTGTTACAATTGGTAGACGATAGTGAGCAACCTGTTTCTGAGAAGGAGATGATAGTACACAACTACCTGGCTATCCTTTTATTAGTATTTTAAACTTATCCATGATGGTTCCTTATTAATACTAGCATTGAGAATTACAATAAGTTCTGATAAGACGCTGCCATAAAAGGTCGAGCGTGAACATTCTTTTGTAGCGGTTGCCGGTGCAATAGAATTGTGCGGGAGTATATTGTCGACTGAAAAATGGACCGAGTTTGAGGCAATTATTTTAAGTTATATTTGGCCTTTTTACGAAAGATGTAAAATTATGTGTGACAACAATTTTTACCTGTTACTTGTTTCTCTTTTTATCATGCCGGGTGAGAGAGAGAGGCAATAATCCTACACCTATGAAGGGGTACGAAGGGAGTTACATGCCTGTTTGGTTTTACAAGCATTGATATATTTTTGCACAAACTCGATCAAACTTCAAAATAGTTTGACCCTCTAACAAAGCTGAAAATACATTCTTTCAAGGACGGAGGAAGTAACTCCCTACCTAAATGTAGCATTGCTCGAGAGAGAAGAGTGGGTGGGTACGCACATGACACAGAAAACAGATGATGGATTGATTTGTTTCAATACCAACCGCCCAGCACCTGGAGGCCGTGATTTCAATCGCACGGTGCAGAAGGGTGTGTGCTCGGAACCTCTACACTTTTTAGAACTTGGAGGATCTCCAACGGTGATCCGTAATTTTTCTTCCAATTTTGTCTGTGGATAGGGAGGACTAGTCCACGATCACGGATGTGGCAGGCCGCCATCCAACCGCAGCCGCATACATTTCAGACTTTTTTTCAACAAACTGGATGAAATTCATGCAAACATGTCGGATTCCACATAAACATGCCGGATTTCATATAAACACGACGGATTTCATTGGCTTTGAAAGCATAATTAATACCTAATCTAAATGATCGCCGACGCCCGTTCCTCATGTGAGATCATGAGCCCCGAGAACTGAAGATTTGCTTTCTCCAGTTCCGCCCCGGCGCTCTCCAGCTCCGCCTCCGGAGACCCGGGAAGTGAAGCTGTCTGCCTCCACGTCGCCGTCAAGCGACTAATCGGTCGCTGATGCTCAGCCCACCAAGCTTGGCGTCGACGGGAGGGGAGGAGTGGTGGCCTTCTTGGGACCTAAGCGGCGGCGACCTACCGTGCACAACTATTCCTCACTACCGGCGACACCCACGGACGTGTCTGCTTCATGGTCGTGGTGATAGAGCGCGGCCTTGGCGGAGCCAGCGATGTCATCCTCGTTGTCGGTCTCGCCGAACACTGCCTCGCCCGCCTCGTCGCCGCACTCCTTGTAGGCGGCCGTCACCTCCGCCACCCGCTGGCGCTACCGCCAGCGTGCGAGGCGGATCTCTTGGCCGGTGCGCTAGGAGACAAGCAACGCTACTTGTTCCGCCAGGTCCGCATCCGACGCGATCGCCCTGCCAACGGAAAGCTGCTCCTCCGCCTGTAGGTGCTCCTGGAGGAGTTGGTGGTTGTAGGCGGTGTCGGCCTGTGACTCCCGCACCATGTCCATGTAATGGGCACGGGCCACGCTGATGGACATGGTGTGTAATGCAACGGCAAGGGTGGCGCAGAGGAGGAGGGTGACGCTGGCTCTTCGTCGACCGCATCCTCCATTTGGGACGCCGTCGTCCTCCGGCTACCTGTCGGTCAGCCAGCCGGCTACAATGGCGGCCAACTCCTTCTTCTGGTTCAACGTTAGCCCATCCCAGGGAGCTTTGGCAGGGAAGGAATCCAGGTGGAAGTGGTGCGGAGAGGGAACGGCGGCGATGACCGCGACTATGGCCGGGCCAGCAGTTTATATAGCATTGATGGGCGGCAGAGGGACGGAAGGGTGGCGTCAGAGTAGATGCCTCGGCAACCGCGTGTCATTTATGTGGGCAGCAAACTGACTGACGAACGACCGTCGTGTCGTTTGAACGTGCAATAGTCGCCTGCACCGGGAAGCGATGGGTCGGCGCTCTCTTGGCCGACGCGTCGCTTCAATGTCGGCGCCAGTGAGTGGCGTGTCCGCTCTAGCTGGACATGAATGCGGAAATTGACACTTTGAAGTGGCGCTGACCGTTCTGTGTGCGGGGACAAGGTAGGGTGTTTGGGTGGGACAGGGGATCAGAAGCAGGTTTGGTTGTTGTCCGTACGTCCATAGTTTGTCTCTGATATGCGAGAGATAGTACGTTCAAACCACGTATATGATCGTGTTGTATGACTTTCGCGGTCCGCACAGATATGGATGGTTTGATAGTCCGCGGTGAAGATGCCTTTAATTAGTAAAATAGTTGATGAGACAAATATGATGATTGCATCTTACATTTAAAATTAATAAAATAGTTGATGAGACAAACACGATGATTGCATCTTACATTTAGAGGATACTAGCAATTAACCCCTAATTTCTTCGCCGATTAATGAAGAAACCCTATTCTAAATTCGTCATCGTCCTCTTCGAGGCAATACATGTATTCCTCGATCTGAGCAACCATGTGATTGGGCCACGGGCACTGGTTGAGTTTCACGACCCTCGCAAAGCGCTTCTTCCACTCCTTGTCCTGGTCGTAGGTGTGGAGTCTGCCTGCCCGCCGGTACTCATCCACCACCTCCTCCTCCTCCATGGCGTTGTACCGCCTCGCCTCCGCGAGCAGCGCCCAGCTACAAGCCGAATGCGCCGCCGTGTACTGTTTCGGAGCCCTGGCCTCTCCCTCGTGCTGCTCTTTCGCGTCGCCGGCCGCCGTCATCGCGGCGGGGCTGCTCGTTCCGCCGCCTTTCTTCATGCCTCCCCGGCCTTCTTCTCTACCGAACGTACGCGTTGAGCGTGTACTGCAATGGATTAATCTTCTGTTTGTTCCCGAAAGCCCCGGCCGGCTGCGCACCGCTCGGCTGCATTTATAGATGGTTTGTAGGCCGCCCCTCGATGGATACCATGACGAGTCGGATTGAGATTTGGATAGTGTTTTTTTTGGGGGGCTGACCACGCCCGCCACGGTATTTGCTATCTCCATAGTAACAAACATAACACGTGACTAGAATTAGAGAAATTTGATTAACTCACACCTTACTTTGCGCCTTTTCTTCCACGCGCGAAGGCCACTATACTTGAGTTTTTTTAACACAATACAGACGCAAGCGTTAATACGTATGCACATACACTCACCTTTATGAACGCACGCACGCACACCCTACGAGCACCTTCGAGAGACTGAGCTGTCATCGTAGACCTCTCGTCGTTGACGGGAACGTCTCCTCCCACTAAAAGCGCATCGTCGAAAATACTTAAATAAATACATGAATAATACGAACACTGAGACTTGAACCCTGATGGACTAGGGATACCATTGCCCCTCTAACCATCCAACCACATGTTGGTTCGTCTATACTTGAGTTATCCAATGCTTACAAGGCCCCGAAAATACAAAGGTGACTATGCATGTATGGAGGTTCGTTAGGAATGACATCCAAGGTATTTCTTAAGGAAGAAAGTACAATACAATTTTATGATTCCTCAAATAGTGTTCTTGAACATAGCTTACTGTTCCGGCGGCCGGGGCAGTGATGATAGAATGGTGCAACAAGAAAAATGGAGGTAATTTGAGCATGAAGGATACACGGGCAATTTTAATCCTCGTAATATGGGAACTATAGAAGCACCGAAACACGATTGTGTTCTATGGAGAAACCCCCTCAACAACAAAGGTTGTCGGCTCTGTTGTGACCGACGGGAGAACATGGAGAAAGGCGGGCCTTCTGAAGGCCGGTGTGGACGCCTTCTTTGTGGCGCTTGAGGTAGGAGTTAGCGAGACAGGTTACAATAGGTGCAGCGTTTGTTAAAAGAGAGAGAGAGGGATTTGGTGGAATAGTTCATTTTATTGCTTGAGCCTCGTGGGCATGTATATATGAGTACATGATCTATTTGGAGTATAAGACAAGCCAGAACAAATCCTAGCTCGTCTTTCCTAATAATCAATATACTCAACATCCCCCGCAGTCACAACGATAGCGACGCAGATGGTG